>NW_027397074.1:84119931-84226970 GCF_003265705.2 Callorhinus ursinus | reverse complement strand
TTTTTTTTAAAGATTTTGTTTATTTGAGAGAGAGAGAGAGAGAGAGAGAAAGAGACCACAAGCAGGGGGAGCAGCAGAGGGAGGGGAGCAGGTAACCTGACCGGGGGTTCAATTCTAGGACCCTGGGATCATGACCTGAGCCTAAGGCAGACGCTTAACCAACTGAGCCACCCAGGTGCCCCTTATTTTCTTTCCTTTTTTTAAAGATTTTATTTATTTATTTGACACAGAGACAGCAAGAGTGAGAGAGGGAACACAAGCAGGGGTTGAGTGGGAGACGGAGAAGCAGACTCCCCGCGGAGCAGGGAGCCCAATGAGGGGCTCGATCCCAGGACCCTGGGATCATGACCTGAGCCAAAGGCAGACGCTTAATGACTGAGCCACCCAGGTGCCCCCCCCAATTTTCAATTTGCACTGAAATCTTACCTCTCACTTATAAGAGACATCAATTGTTTTCACCTGCTCAGCATCCATTCTCCTTAATTCTGAGCACAGAAAACTCTTTTTGAAGCATTTTCCGTTGGTGGGCCACAGCTGGCTCATACCGGCTCAGGAGAGCCAAATATTAAAGTGTCAGGGGGCGCCTGGGTGGCTCAGTCGGTTGAGCATTTGCCTTCAGCTCAGGTCGTGATCCTGGAGTCCTGGGATCAAGTCCCACATCGGGCTCCCTGCTCCATGGGGAGCCTGTTTCTCCCTCTGCCTCTGCCACTCTCTCTTTCTCTCATGAATCAATGCATTAAATCTTAAAAAAAAAATCAGAAATCTGGTCAGCTTGTTATACAGTCATTATTTAACATTAAATTCTGTAAACTTGCAGTTAAATAAATTATATTTAAAATAAAGTCAGTACATGTTCAAAACTCATCATTTACTAATTACTACATTTTATTATCATTGATCTTGAGGTTATTTACGTTTATTTTGTCTGTATGGTAGAAATATTATGTAATGGGTGCTTCTGCACATCTCTTCCCAACTCTGTGCTCAGGGACCACTTTGGGAGCTTGAGATCTACCATGGAAAAGGGTAGACTCTACAAAAAAAGCCCCTGCTCCCCCACCCCCCACCCCAGAGCTGGTTGTTAAACACTTGCCAGCACACCACTGGGTGTTCCCCGCCATTCCGTCTCAGTTCCTGGGGCTCAGGTAGCATGACCACAAGCTCCAGCTCCAGGAGTGGGGAGCAAGCAGGAGCTACTCCTTTGGAGTCACTAAGTTAGTAGGGTTTAAGCGAGGAGCTGGTGATAGTTTGTCATTGTGGAGAGACTGCCTGAGAAGGGAGTGGACACAGAAGAAAGCAAAGTGGAAAGATGGAAACCGATTCTTAATGACTCCGTTTTACATCAAAATCTAGCCTTGTCTGCAGCTACAGTAGCTTAGACCTCCCACTTACAAGAGTTCATCAATTTTTCCCTATTTTGGGTCTGGGTCAGTTTGAATGGACTTTCTATCACTTTAAACTAAGGAGCAAATTTCCACAATAAAAATACTTCTAAAAAATCACTCTAGGGTTGTTACAACGAGAGAATAACAAAGCTATGTGTGTTTGGGGTGGCGGTAGGCTCACTCTTAAGAGATTTTTGTGGCAAGGCACATGATTCAAATTCCTCTGTAGCAAAATCACGGAACATATAGAGCAAACTACACAGCCCTTCTATGGCTGAATCTTTGAAAGTTAGATTTGTGGATCTCAAAGTCCACTTTATTGGTGGCCATACTTTGTGGTATCCGAACGCTGTCCACGTGCTATAAAAGGAGTCCGTATTCTCTGGGAAACATTCCCAGTGGTATGCAAACCCATTATACAAACCTAGTCAAATTCCGTGTCATATTTTCTCAAAAGGCTTTGAGACCTGAGACTAAAAGAATGTGCCCAATTTGTGGAAAGAGCCCCAGATTGGAAATCAATGGATTTGTTTTCCAATTCAGATTTTCCCACGCTTTTGGACAAAACACCTTTACTTCTCTGGACCTCAGTTTCCTTTTCCGGACTGAAAAGCTGAGGCTAACTGATTTCAGTAGGCTCTTCCAGTCTCCCAAATTCTATGATTGTACTTTAAACATTTATATCACTGAGTATTTGTTTTCTGATTCTCAAATATTTTCTCACCAAAGAGAATAAAATACTTGGATAAATTGCCCCAGCCCAGAAAGGCTCATGTTTTCATTTTTTAATCCAAGAGAAAGTGGTAAGAGGTGAAAACAGGAATAAATGACGAGAGCCTTCACCCTGAAAGAAGCTGGGAGAGCCTGAGAGACGGCTGCCATGCGGGAGGGAAGGTTTTGTAGGGTTCATGCTTCAGCTTCTGGCTCTTCCATCAGCGCCTGCGAGCCCAGGTGCTAATTAAATTAATAAAAAGGCATTTTGTGAAAACCTGTGTCCCCACACCTGCTGTGTCAACAGGCACAGGTTTCTTGCTTGTTGTGGTGGAAGAGTTTTACCACTTAACAATGAAGGCAACGATAAAAGAACAGTGAGAGGGAAAAGTCGAGTCGCAGCCAATATGTCCCTGATTTCCCCAACAAATGCCTATTAATTTGTGATGACACATTAGGAAAGCACTCATTTGGAATTTGACATTCTCAATGATTTAGGGCGTGACAACTTTGTTTAATAGTTATTATAATTACTAGAAATAACATCCTGTCCTTACCCAATTAAGGACCGAGGATGGTACACTGAGAAATTATAGCTTATAAAAATAAAGCTTTAGATACAAACAAGGAACACATCCATCTCTCTGCGGTGATGCTGTTACTGAATCGTCTGGGGGTCATTTATCTGAAATCACTTTAAGAAGTTCTAGTAACATCTCGTCTTTGATGTGAACGCGGATATGTGTTTTTTGTTCAAGGAAGAAAAATGTAAAAAATCTTTTTAGCTGTAGCTACATTTTATGGTAAGAATGTCCATAGCCCAACATATTAGGATTAGATTTATTTGTGAGAGACAAAAAAACTCCAAAATAAGAATTTATTTCCCTTTCATCTAGAAATCAGGGCAGAATGTCCAAGTCCAGAATAGTGCTCTGCAGTGTGGGGACCAGGCCCTCCCCAGTTCACTGCTCTGCTGTGCGTGGCCTCTGTGCTCAGGCTAATCTCACGGTTCAAGATAAAGTTGTACCCAACCTCCTCATATCTTACTGGCAGCTCTTAGCCACATGACATAATTGCCAGCAGGTGGGGAAATGAGGCTCTATTCCAGGCAGCCATGCACATAGCTAAGAGTTGCGTTTTCTATTAATACAGAGCAAGGGTTGGCCAACTGTTTCTGTAAAGGGCCAGATAGTAAATATTTTAGGCTTTCAGAGCCCATGGCCTCTATCTTAACGACTTAACTCTGCTGTTGCATGTGAAAGCAGCCATAGATGATACACAAATGGGCATTCGGGGCTGTGTTCTAATGACATGTTATTTACAAGAACAGGTGGTTGGCTGAATTGGGCCAACAGGCTGATCCTTCTTAAAGAAGATGGGCCAACAGGCTGATCCTTCTTAAAGAAGATGGGCAAAACAGATACTGGGGATAACTAGTGCTTTTCCTACACCAGGTAACAAACAAGATATTAGCAATATCAACTTCAGTAAGTGCCTTCCCCACCTCCCTCCTTTTATTTTAGTATGGGTAGTGCCAAGCCAAATTGCCAATAATTAATTAAAATAAGCAAAATGTCACAGTGGAGGGCAAACTTGTTTAAGGCTCTCTCTGAAAGATTAGTTAGTGAATTTCAGTTACGGTTTTGTTTGTCACGCTGACTGTTCTTTTACTAGGAACAATCTCCTGCCTTGTTTCTCACCTTGGTGGGAGAATGGATGTTTTCTCAACCCCCGGGGCCTGGGAGATGCAAGATTCCACGAAGCAAGCGAAGCAAGCGAGAGCTCTAGAGAGAATGCAGAGGAGACACTGAGGGAACTCTCTGAGAAAGTGATTGTGGCTTTGCCCTTCTCCTTGGTGGATTGGGACAAGTGTGTGATCATTCACTTAATCACACGTCCCTTTAAGATACCTAAGTCTTCCCCGTGGACAAGGAGGAGAGGCCGGGTTACCCTGGAAAGCTCCCACTCGAGCAAAGGAAACCCTGTAGGAACTTGATCAAAAATCATTGTGGTGATTAGTTTTATCAGTACTTTTTAACTTTTTATTTCACAAATTTTGTCTTTTTTTTCCCCTGGATTCAAGGAGAGCACGTGGTTTAACTCGTCAAATATAAATATATAAATCCAGGACTGAAAGTCTGCCATAACGCACCCCTCCCAGTCTCTTCCAGAGGTCTTTTTTTCAGATGTTATTTTTTTAAGTAATCTCTACCCCCAGCCTGGGGCTCAAACTTAACAACCTGGAGATCAAGTCTCATGCTCTACCAACTGAGCCAGCCAGGTGTCCCCCAGATGTTTTTACATGTCTGTCTTAACAATCAGTGTGGCAGGAAGGCGAAGTCTCAGTAATCTCTGCTGCTTCTAGAACTCTCTAAAGTGAGGTAAGCTATTCTGTGAATGGCCCTCCTAGTTCCTTTTTCTTCATTTAAGATCTTGGTAGTAGAGGGATGTTAAGTTTCAAGATCTTCCTTCTTCCTAGTACTGACTACTTTTAAGTCCACTTTTAGAACCTCCCAAACTCTCAGTTTTATATTCAGGACAAAAGATACTTAACTTTAATTCAACTAGTCAACATTTTTGCCACATAGATTTGAGACTAGAGGGACAGTAGCCTTCCTACATTTATGAAGGGCAACTTAGAAAGTTAGATCAGGAGACCTAAAAGGAACTTTAGAGATAATTTAGTCCAAATTCCTTAGTGACAGAGGGGAAGTGAGGCCCAGAGAAGGAAGGCGGTGTGCCCTGGATTGCACAGCTAATTAATAACCAAATTCAGTGGACACTCAGGTCTTCTGGTTCACAGAAAACACTCCAAGATCCATCCTGGCTCCGGGCAAGCCAGACTCTCCGTGGGCGTGTAGCCCTCACCACAGACAGGGAGCAGGGGCGGGGGACCGCTGCCGGCCCCCTGTCAGGCATTGAGATGTCTGGCTTCTCTGTTTCTTCCTGCACCAGAGGTATAGAAGGAGGGCCTCAGCTTCTTCTGGAAAGACCCTCTGTTCTCCGGGACGAGGACACAGAATGGTGGCTGTATGGAGACCTGTCTGGGACAAGCGGACAGTGTACAAGTTAAGAAGCACAGGTGGTCCTCACTAAGATGTCTGGGCCTGCTTCTGGAACATTCTTGGGTGTCTCTAGGTTTTTCATGTGGCCTCACAGAATTATCCCTGAATCCAGAGTGCATTTAATTTACCTTGGCTTAATACGACCGTTTTTGGAGGAAAGGAAATGAATCAAATTGAGACCAAACAAAAAGGTTACCAACATTTCCCAAAAGGTTGGCGATTACCAAGCATTAGAAATTCAGATTAATATGTATGGTAGTGTAGCTTTTTCAGGGACATAAATACTTAGTACATTCTAACATGTTTATTAATTTCCAGGGTCATCTTCAGAAATGGGTAAAGCTTCCATAGATTCATAGGAACAGGGGCACCTGGGGGGCTCAGTTGTTAAGTGTCTGCCTTTGGCTCAGGTCATGATCCCAGGGCCCCGGGATCGTGCCCCGTGTCGGGCTCCCTGCTCAGTGGGAAGCCTGTTTCTCCCTCTCCCGCTCCCCCTGCTTATGTTCCCTCTCTCACTATATCTCTCTCTGTCAAATAAATAAAATCTCAAAAAAAAATTCATAGGAACATATAGATATATATTCATATTATGTATACATTATACACTTATGTAATATATACATGCATTATGCATATGCACATAATATAAACATATTCATATATATACCTATATGCATTCACATACAGGGCATATATATGAATATATATGTTATATATATAGAAGTAGGGCACTCATATATTACATAATATATATGTTATGCATACACAATATGCATATATGTGTGTATACATATAACACAACCATATATTCATACGCATCTACAGAAATTTTACCCATTTATGAAGATGAGCTCAGAAATTAATTAATAAACGTGTTGGGACATACTAAGTATTTATTTATATACATACACATACACATATAAATACAAACATGCACAAATGCATGAATATATAGTAATAGACTATATATGCATATATGCGAACCTTTCTTTCTCAATATATGAATATACTGTGAGATCCCTCTCCCTCCACAGACATATATATGTGTATATATTGTATACTTCTTGCTTTCTTATTTTTTTCTTTTTTTTTTTCCTCAAGAAGAGGGAAGGGAGGGGAAAGAAAGGGAGAGAATAGAGAAGATGGGGTGACCAAAAAATATGCAAACATTAATAGGAGAAGAATAAATGCTTGATCATAATCATTAATGACACACACCCTTTTTGAATCTCATCGGTTTTAGCCTAGAGGAAAGATAATTTGAGAGAACATTCTAAAATGAAGGAAACTCTCCTTTTTCTATTTTCTAAAAAAAACAAAGCCTACCTTGTATTGCAAGTCATTATAGCAAAAGCATTAAGAAGGAAGGACCATTTAAAGTTAAATCTGTAATTAATTTACTAACTACTCACTTGAATCTCATAAATAATTTTAAGTAGAAAGGGTTGTCCAATGTGATTAAGGTCATTATTTCCTGTTAAAGTAGCCCACAGGCTTTTCTAATGTAAAAATCTTTCCATAAAAAGAAGAACTAAGGTTTCTTCAAGGTTAAGGGTCTCCGGAGCCTATTCCATGAAGATATATTACTGTAGGGATGATGGAGCGTGTAGAAGTCATCTGAGAAGATTATACAAGGCTTCTCAAGGTGAGAGGTATCTGAACGAAAACAGATTAGATTATTTTAACATTTGCTGGGTGTTCGATTTCCAAAACGAATTGTAATGTTCTCTGCTACCTAAAAACCTGACCTCCGTATTGAGAAAATGATAACCTTGGTGTCATTTAGTTCATTCAACAAATATTTATTGAGCGCGTCCTATGTGCCAGACAGTCTTCTAGGTTCTTGGGATCCAGTGGCGAACCAAATGAAGTCTCTGCTCTCGAAGACCTCATAATCTAGTGCAATAAAAAAATAAAGCGGTACTTGTAAAAGCTAGCAGAACTCATACTCCATCAAGAAACAGGTAAGTATGCAATGGCAAGCTCAGTGGCGAGGTTGTTGGACAAAGAGAGGACGGAGAGTTCTCAGGCCTGGGAGGAGAATGCCTGTCTTCCCAGAGCAAGCGATGTCGAGCTGAGACCTGAAGGCTGAAGAAGAGCTGGCACAGCCAGTGTAGGGGAGGGTTTGAGGTGGAGGGAAGGAAGCAGCGTCCTGGCCAGATCATGTAGGACCTTGTAAGCCATGTTCAGAAACTGGAAATTTATTTTAAGAGTGATGGGAAGCCACAGTGAAGTTTTTAGTAGTGAAGTGACCTGATCAACTTTTGTTTCATAAGATCCGTTTGATGGTAGTTGGAGGAGGGGCAAGATCCCTGACAGGAGGGGCATCAGGGCATAGACAAGAGTGCATGGCTGGCTCCGGAGAGTGGCAGCGAGAACAAAGAGGAGAGCCAATGCCTTCCTTGTGCCAAATATTCTTCTAAGTGCTCACATGCACCATCTCATTTGATCTTCATAGCATCCCCATGAGGAAGGTCTATTATTACCCCCTACATTTTATAAATGAGAGAGGCTAAGTTACTTGCATAACCAAGTGGTACACCTTGGATTTGAACCTACTTCATCTGGCTGCAAGTTTAACCACTTCCCTACAGCTCTCTCTCAAGAGGAGGCTGATTAGAGGGATATTGAGAGAGTGGACTTGAGAGCGTTCAGTGACTGAATTTGGGAGTCATGAGGAAGGAGGAGTTCAGGATGATGACTTGGTGGGGGAGGGAGATAGTACCACCTTTCACTGGGAGGAGAATGGAGGGGGAGGGAGAGATGGCCAGTTGAATTACAGATCGAAATATAGATTTGGGAGTCCTCAACCTCATTGTAACTAGAGTCAAGGAAGTAGGCTAAATTGCCTAGTGATAGTATTTAGGGTGACCAGAGAAGATAGCCTAGCACCTCCAAAGGAACTCCAACTTGAAAAAGAGACTGACAGGATGTGTCTAGAGAAGATGAGAAAATGAGAGGAATTAGTCATCACAGAAATCGAGATGATGTTTCCAGAAGGGGAGGACTGCTGAACAGGATCAGATGCTGTCTAGTAAGGTGAGGACTCCAGTGGGCTTAACAACAATGAGGTCCCTGGTGAGAACATTGTTGTGGATCCAAGGTAGCAGGCAGACTGTGGTGGGAAAGGAAGAGAATGAGTGTACAAGTGGGGTGGTTGGGGAAGACGACACAGGGAAAAGGGGGGGGGGAAGTTTGTTTGATTTTTAAATATAGGAGCCACCTATGTTCTTCTTCTCAAGTGCTGATGATAAGGAAGTAGCTCAGAAAAAATGAAAGATGGAGCAGAGGGATACAAGGCAACAAATGAGCTCTTTGAGAGGAGGTGGAGTTCAGAGCACAGGTGGAAAGGGAGGGTGTGGATGCAGATGTATACACAGGCTTGGCGGTGGGAGGTCAAGGGCTTTCCTGATAGAGGAATTCACTTCAGCAGGATGGAGCATAAAGGGGAGATATAGTGAGGTCCAAAGTGTAAGGGGGGAGAAAAGTGGTGAATTAGCTAGGGCTGCCCTAGTGACCCTGTGAGAGAGTGGATTGCTGGCAACATGAAGGGCAGTCGTGAATTTATGGGGGCAACCATCTGTGGGGTCATCCAGTGTTCCCAAGCACAGCTCAGCAGCCCAAGTGTACAATGAGCTTAGAAACTGTGGCTTGATCCAAGTTGAGGATTTTCCCAGTGGTTGGGGAATGTGGGCAATGGAGACAATGGAGCAAGAGAGTTGGGGACCTGCAAGGGACTGGCTGAAGGGGCAGGTCATGAAATCTCAGCTGGTTGGGGAAAATAGGGAGCTCGGGCACAGATTCTTGCTCTGACTTTCTCATTGACTCTGTTACCTTGGGCAAATTGCCACATATCTCTGGGCTTCAGTTTTTTCCCACTTGTAAGTGAGGGTGTTGGCTCATTTGGTTAACGTCGCTTCCAGTTATAAAATTTTGTGGTTCAATTTTGCAAAAAATGCAAGCACTCTTTGACTATGAGTGAGAAACACTGCCAAGTCCTTCTAATCACTGGGGTCAAGCAACATGCATTATGCTGGAGAAGCAAATTCCATTAATATTTCTAGACCACTGATGCAACTCTTTAATTTTCTCATGAAAATATGAAAAATGTTCAGGGCCCTTCCCATAAATCCAGAATAATTGTCTATGGACATTGGTAATCCAACCCTGCTGTACACTTCCCAATCTGAACTTGATTCAATTAGTTTCAACTTAAAAACGTATAGAGTGTCTACTTTGGTAAGTTACCAAGACAGCAGTTGCAGAGGATACAAAGATAAGGGAGCTACAAAGATCCTTGCTCTGTTATAGTCTAACAGGAAGGATAAGACTGGTGCAGAAATAAATGTGTTGGGGATATAAATCTTAGTATTCAACTCAGGAAACAATTTCTATCTATATTTCTCTTTAACAACTTAATTTATGTTTTGAGTCTACTTTTTACCAGGTTGGAATAAACTCAGTGGGGGTCTCCACCATTTTTGGGGTCATGACTAAGTCTCAGGACTTACATAATTTTAAGACATCAGTTATGGGGTGCCTTTATGGTCCTCAACATCATCTGTCAGCACTATCTGTTGAAACATCCACTGTCCCTGTGGATCAGCATTATCAGACTATGCAGGTGTCTGCGGGGACATACTCATTTGCTCTGCATGGTCCCTTTAGGACTTTCTGATTCTCTCTGCTCCTTCTAGGCCTTTCTGGGTTGCATAGTAATCACTGTGACTCTTCCCAGCATGCTTAAACACACCACTATGGTCTGAATGTTTGTGTCCCCCCAAATTCCTATGTAGAAATCCTAACCCCCCAAATGGTGGCATTGGGAGGTGGGGCCTTTGGGAGTGATGAGGTCATGAGGGAATGGGATTAGTGCACTTATACAAGAGACCCCCAGAGAGCTCCCTCACCCCTTCTGCTATGTGAGGACGATTAAGAAGACAGCCTTCTAGGAACAAGGAAGTTGGGCTCTTACCATACACCAAATCTGCTAGTGCGTTGATCTTGGACTTCCAACTTCTAGAACCATGAACAATACATTTCTGTTGTTTATAAGCCACCCAGTCTATGACATTTTGTTATAACAGCCCGAACAGACTAAGACACACACATTTCATTAATTTTCCTCATATGATCTTACTACCTCCCCCAAAGTTCTATGTAGAACACGAGATAAAACGCCTCTTTCCTCCAGAACCAACGGACATTTTGGCTCTCTCCACTTGCCTGCCTTCTTTCCTTCTCACTTCTAGCCCTAGCCCTGAGGATCCTCCGGTCTGGGAAGACTGGGCAGGTGGGGTGGGAATCCTGCTCTTACAAATCATATTTGCTTCCAAATTTCTTGTCTTTTGCTATGAGTCATTTGTCCATCAAGGAAACTTCTCTCTCTCTTCTGTTCCATCACATCCCTCTAAGGCCATGAACATAGAATGTGGATAAGAGCAAGGGGGAAAAAGAAATGTGGGGAAACAGTGGATGCTATTTTATACAAGGCAGAAATAGGGTGTGTTACGAGATGTACAAGCATTGTGCCCTGGGGTTCAAAGCATATCACTGGAGATATTTGGTTGCACGTGAATGAAATAAACATTGGCTAACTTAAGAAAGAAAACTAATGGGCTTAAACTATGGAAAGAGCCCAGATGTCCACCGACAGATGAATGGATAAAGAAGATGTGGTATATATATACAATGGAATGTTACACAGCCATCAGAAATTGAAATCTTGTCATTTGCAACAATGTGGATAGAACTAGAGGGTATTATGCTAAGCGAAATCAGTTAGTCAGAGAAAGACAGTTATCATATGATCTCACTGATGTGTGGAATTTAAGAAACAGATGATCACTGGGGAATAGAGGAAAAAATAAAACAAGATGAAACCAGAGAGGGAGACAAGCCATAAGAGACTCTTAATCATGGAAAATAAATGGAGGATTGCTGGGGGCGCCTGGGTGGCTCAGTCGTTAAGCATCTGCCTTCGGCTCAGGTCATGACCCTGGGGTCCTGGGATCGAGCCCCGCATTGGGCTCCCTGCTCGGCGGGAAGCCTGCTTCTCCCTCTCTCACTCCCCCTGCTTGTGTTCCCTCTCTTGCTATGTCTCTGTCTGTCAAATAAATAAATACAATCTTAAAAAAAAAAAAAAAGGAGGCTTGCTGGAGGGGAGGGGGGTGAAGGGATGAGGTAACTGGGGGATGGACATTAAGGAGGGCATGTGATGTAATGAGCACCGGGTATTATACAAGACTGATGAATCACAGACCTGTACCTCTGAAACCAATACTACATTATATGTTAATTAATTGCATTAAAATAATTAAAAAAACAGAAAACTAATGGGCTTATTAGAAGGATTCTGGGTAGCTCACTGAAGAGAAAAAGAAGAGCTTAACAGATGCTTTGGGAATGACAGGAACCAGAGCAGCAGTGCTAGTTGCAACAGGAGGAAATCAAGAACCATCAGCTTGCCAAGATCAAATGAGTCAGCTCCCACCACCCTCTGCTGTATAACCACTCAGGAGAAAAACCCCAGGAGATCGGATCTGATTGGCTGCATTTGGGTCACATGACTACACCCATGGCCAAGGGCTCTCTACCTGAAAGCTCCACCTGCCCTAATGGAATGGGGGAGAAACCCTGCTCCTAAGACAGGGAGGAGGTAAAGGAACGTAGGGTGGGAGGTGAACAAAACAGCTACTGTTCCTCCTCAGGAGGAATGAGACAGCACCCTCCTAGAAGAAAATAGGCAAGTTTAGAAGAAATGGCATTTGTGAAGGACTTGGAAGGATGGGGAGGGTTCTAATGGACAGAGATGAGAGATGGAGGCAGGAGTGAGCTCAATGGCCCAGAGACAGGCAATATGATACTCAGGAACTGAGAACAGTTTTGCTAGAGCTTAGTGTATGAGTAGGGGTAGGAGATTAAGGTTGATAGGGTTAAAAATGTTGATTTTGGAGCCATATAAAGAAATCTGAATGAGGAATTATTATGGACTGAATTACGTCCCCCATAAAAATTCGTATGTCAAAGACCTAGCTCCCAAAAGCCCAGAAAGGACTGAGGATTTTTTAAAGAGGTAATTAAGTTAAAATGAGGTCCTTAAGGTGGGCCCTAATTCAATATGACTGGTGTCGTTATAAGAAGAGGAGTTGAGGACACAGACACATGCCAGCGAAGGACCATGTGAAGATAGAGGACAAAGATGGCCGTCTACAAGCCAAGAAGAGACCTCAGAAGAAACCAATCCTGCCAGCACTCTGATTTCAGATTTCTGGGCTCCACAAACATGAGAAAATAAATTTCTGCTCTTTAAGCCCCCCAGTTCGTTACGGCAGCCCTTGCAAACCAATATGGGACTCTTTTTTTTCTTATTTTGGAAGCAATATGTATCCACAGGAATTTTTTAAAGAGGAGAGTTACAAAGTTGGATTTATGGTTCAGGAAAATTGGGGTAGCCCTGGTATATAAGTGGGGGAAAGAGGTAAAGTCTGGAGGCCAGGAGATCAGTTAGAAGGCTATTACAATAGCCTTTAGAAGGGTAGGGAAGGGCATGAGCTTGGAGAAGACATGAGGGATATGGCGATGTCATGGACGTGGGATCCACAAGGTTTGGTAACAAACCAAATACTGGAGGAGAAGGAAACAGAGTTAAAGATGTTTTAGATTTTTCTAACATGTTGACCAGGAGAATGGGGTAATAAAAGGGGACTCTTTTTTTTTTTTTTGAGAGAGGGAGAGAGAGAATCTTAAGCAGGCTCCATGCTGAGTGCAAAGCCCGACTTGGGGCTCAGTCTCACTACCCTGAGATCATGATCTGAGCTGAAATCAAGAGTCAGATGCTCAACCAAATGAGCCATCCAGGTGCCGCCTAAGAGGGGACTCTTGATAATGAGTGACAAAAATACACAATTCAAATCAACTTAAGGAAAAATGGAATTTATTAGCTGATGTAATCGTGAAATCCACGGGGGAGCAGCTGATTTTCCACACCCCTGGTTTCAAGTGCTCAGATGCTGTTTTCAATATCTACCCCGGCCTCTGTTTTGGCTTTGCTTTCCTTTGTGTGTCTTGTCTTCCTTCTATATTGTCTATGTGGCCAGGAAAAGGGGTTATACCTTCTTTATGGTTGGTGATCTAAGAAGAGACCCTGTTGCTCCTTCCCCATATCCGTATGTTAAATCCTGCATAGGTCAGGTCCTTACTCTTTAGCCCCATCGCTGTGAACAAGAAGATGTGGCACTGCCAATGGGGGAAGACTTGGTCATGTTCTCTCCCCTTCGGGCTAGGTAAGAAGCCACCCGTCTCGCTAGATGAAGAGTGGTAGTTCTCCAGTGAAAACAGAGATGCATGGCAGACAGAAACAGGAGATATCCACCCCAGTGAGTCTGGATTTGGATATTTTATTTTTGGACTTGCCAATATTGAATCATGGCTGGGGCACAGGGAAGGTGTGGTGAGGGCTCAGTGATAATGTGGGTTTGGCACACAGGAGAGAGAGGTCACCCACATGGAGCGGCGGTGAAGGCCACCATAGCTGATCTGTTTTCTGAAAGAGAGAGTAGCCGTGGGAAACAAGGTCTGAGGGAATGACTACAATGTGAGGGAATTTCTATATTTGGTAAAAGAGAAAAGGAAGAAAATACAGGAGCAGTTGGAGAGCACAGACCGTGCAGAGCATGTAAATTTATGGAAGCCAAATAAGCAGAATGTTTCAAGGGGGGAGTGTTAATAGTCTTCGGAGATAGAGGCAGGTGAGGACTGAAAAGACAGATTAGTAGGTACTTAGGGGCTGACTGTGCCTCCCTAATGCCTTTGGGGATAATGAACAGTGTCATTGAAGAGTGGTTACTTTTTTAAAACTGACGTTTTTAGGGGCAATCGTCAGTGATAAAATTCATGGACAGGGCAAGGTATTGGGATGTGGACTCAGAACTTTCCATTTTAGGGGCATTTTAGTAATAATATATGTGAACTCTTCTAGGCACCCTCAGCTGGCTTAAGGGAATGGAGGCCCAGAGGCGGCCATGTCTTGCACAAGGTCCCTATGAGGTCTGGTGGAAGAATGAGGATGGCCAACCAAAGCCTTGAACCTGGGTGGGGTACACCATCCTAGGTTTGCCACGCTGGGGTCTGCCTCTATAGCAGGAGGCACATGCTCAGATGCTTCTGGAAGGTAAAGCAAATTCGTGAAGCCGGCAGCCGTGGCCCTGGAGAGACAATGCCCCGGTAGTGGCGACCCCATCCCATTAGAGGTGACTCCTATTACTCAGCTCAGCTGATCACTGGCACATGAGAGAGAGGGGTCTAGTGCTGTCCAGATTTGATTTTCCAAGAGAAGCTGTTCATCTGCATTTTCATGTGAAACTGCCCACTCTACATATTGGCAGCTAACTTAAAAACATAAAAATACTGTGTGAACAAAACAAGTTTGTGATTGGGCTGCCAGTGTATGTCCTTGGCTCTAAACCTGGAGGGGAGGTGGGGGGGTGGGGAGGAGGAGGCCAAGATGTGGGGCAAAGATAGTATAAGCAGGCTGCAACTCCTGCTTACTTTTGCTAGAGACTTCAGGGGAGCAAATGGTTCCCGCGGTTCCTGAAAACCAGGACAATCCAGTACGATAGGAGAGAGTAAATCTGGAAAATTCTTGAGTGATTGCGGTTCTTTCCTTTTTGGAGTGAAAGATACTATATAATCTGGATTAAAGTAGTAGAGGAGAAGTTGGGGGAAAAAGGTTTCACCGATTTTGTAGTTACGATTAATGCCATGATATCTCCTTCATCTGGCTCTTTATTATTGCCAACTACGTGCAAGACAATGAGTTACACTCTGTCAGGGTGTGTGAGATGAGTAAGAAGAGCCTGTGTCCATGCTCTTGAAGTTCATAATTGAGGATTCAGGGTATTATTGATCCATGTAGCCTCCCACCCTTCATGTCTTCTATGCCCCAGGTATAGGGGACAAAATAATAAATCACACCCATTTGTGGATCACAGTTTAGTGTAGAGAAAGACATGGACACAAATAATTACAGTGTCGTGTATGCACGAATGCTGGAGGAAAATGCACTGAGTTCTGGGGCACCTGGCTGGCTCAGTCGGTAGAGCATGTGACTCCTGACCTCGGGTTGTGAGTTCGAGCCCCACATTAGGCAGGGAGCCTACTTAGAAACAAAACAAACCAAGAAAATGCATTGAATGCTGCTTGCATGAGCCAGGGGAGGCCTCATTGAAGAAGTAACATTTATGATAAGTCTTTAGGTATGACTAGGGATTTGCAAAACAGATGAAAGATGGACAGGCTTTCTAGGCAGGGGGCATAACTTATGCAAAACTCAGAGGCACAAAGGACCATCACCAGTTTAGGCTGTGATGAGCAATCAAATGTGGCAAGTTCTTCAGGAGAACTGCAAGCAAAGTGCTATGATTCTCATTTACATTACGATTCTGTTGTTCTGTGTAAAATGAGTCAGGGCAGGGGGATGCCTTGGACATATCAGACATTCAGGGAGCTGGGGACTTGCCTTCCATCACGCACACATAAGGATTTGATTGGACTCCTATGGGAAAGAAACCAATCATGTCATCCGTGGGATGGAGAGCAGCCTCTACAAATTACTTCAAAGTGTTTATTTCACTTCTGGTCTTCAGAGTCCGGAGCCCAACTATTTAAAAATGAGAATTACTTGTTACCAGAATCCACAGAAAAATTATGGAATTAGTGATTCTTCTTCATTAGATGGTAGGGTTACATTTTAATTAATTTGATGGTGAGAACCCATTGTCTGCTTATGCTGAATTTTGTCATGCAGGTGACTGCTGAATATTTACCAAATCCATTGAATTAACTTATGATCATAGTTTAAAAATAAACTTGGACTCTTGCGAATTTGAGGTGTCCACTGCCAATGCCAGGGTGACTATGTCGTCCCAGGGTTAGCACCACTGCAAGTCCCGTTTCCCAGGGCTCCAACCCACGCGATAATTCTGCTCATCAGAACTCATCACTGCCCAGCTGGGGTACAGAGGAGCACAGTGTGTTCTTACACCGGCTCCTGGAGCTCAGTATCCAGCTGGAGCAGAGCTGGACGTGACACACAGATCTCTTGAGAAAGCAAATGACCCAGGATTGTGACAAGTGAAAAAAATACTAAGGTTGTATCAATCGCATATCTGACTACGAGTGGTAGAGAATATGAGAAAGGCAAGATGTAGGTAGGAAGGAGGGGACTAGAAGGGGAACTTGGAAAAATTTGGTTCACACCACGGAACGTTCTTTCTTCACTGTGCTACGTTCAGGGAAAATTCCAGTTAAAAATCCTCATGCACTGATGCTTAGTCGTCGTCTTCTTCTTCTTCTTCTTCTTCTTCTTCTTCTTCTTCTTCTTCTTCCTCCTCCTCCTCCTCCTCCTCCTTCTCCTCCTCCTCCCTCCTTCTCCCCCTCCTTCTTCTTCTTCTATGTACTGTATCCTTTAGTGAGTTTTCCTCAATATACTTTAATGAAAAAATTTAAATATGCAGAAAAGTTGAAAGAACTTTATTGTGAACACCCATATACCCACCACCCTGTCCAATTAATATTTTACTATATTTGCTTTCACATATATCTTCTGTCTCTCCATTCATCAATTCATCTTATTTTTTGGATACATGTCAAAGTAAATTGCCATATCCTTATTTAGGGTTTAGTATTTCTTAGTTTCCCCCCCCCCCGGAGATAAAGTTTGCACCCAATGAAATGCCAAATGCCAATTTGCACCCAAATCCTTAACAAGGCGTAGAGCATTACTATTATACCAGAAAGTTCCCCTCGTGCCTTTTCCCAGTTAATCCCTGCCACTGTCATCCGCCCCTTCCGAGGCAATCACTGTTCTGTTTCCACTACTGATCAGTTTCGTCTGTTCTAGAGCCTCGCAAAAGGGAATCACAGAGTATATACTCTTCTGTCTGGCTTCCTTCCCTCAGCATAATGTCTGTGAGAGCCACCGATGTTCATGTGAATATCAGTAGTATTTCTGACCAACATTCCATTGTCTGGATAGATCATATTTTGTTTTTTCATCCTCCCGTTAATGGGCACCTGGCCTGTTTCTAATTTTTGAATATTATATGTAAAGCTGCTAGGGACATTCTTGTACAATTTTTTTTTTGTGGATATATTTTCATTTCTTCTGGGTAAATACCTAGGAATGGAGTCCACAGCATGATTTTAAATGGTTTAGTTTAGCACTAGATGGTGATGTCACTGTAGCTCAGAACATTCCATGCCTCTCCCCCCTCCATCCATCTTATTTTTTCTATTTTCTTCTTCTTACTCTACTGATTACCTTCTTCCACATCCCTTTGTTTTCTGTAAGCTGCCCATTCTCTCTCCTCTTGTCTCTCCTGATAGGGTATAATGTTTCATTACTGTTTTCTCACTGCCTGAAAAATTCTTCCGGAGAAGGCCAGCATGGTGTTGATGAAAAAAACCCCAATTCTTGGGCTACGTTCAAGATGTGCCACCGCTACTTCTTAGCAGGGCAAGTCACTGTTCCTCTCTGGGCACCAGGCTCATCCATTGTTTATTCAGGGGATTGGAAGAGATTGGTGTAAGTCCCTTTGCCTGTTCTATTGTTCCGTGAATCCGTGACTACTTTTTCCAAGACAAAAATCTGGCAGAGAGCCAAGAGAAAATGAGGGGCAGAAGGTGAGGATGTTGGGGTAGAGATGGAGAGGGAAAATAGAAAAACAAGTAAACATCTTTCCTGCTTCTTGGCCCAGGAAAACAACGACATGTTCTCTGGGACCAAGTCAGTCCCATCCTATAGCTAGATTTCTTTACTCACTCCTGGTTTTGGGGGTAGGTACCGCATTCGGTTCCGCCTTTTTCTCTGCTGCTGGATACCCCCTATCTTTTCTGTTCTCCCATTAATATGTATTAATTCTGTGCTCCAGAGATGCTCATTGTATCTTTCAAGACAGCACTGTATGCCATTTTATGCCAGTGAACCAACATGGAGATCAAAAGGAGTTCTTTCTTGCCCAGATAAATATGTGCAATTTAATAAAGGCTTTGTGGATATGATGCATTAATTTTTATTGTATAATCCAGGGTTGGGACATGAATGTCAGGAGATTTAGGTCCAAGAAGTGAGAAGGCACCATGTCAGCCTGGTGGGGGCCTTTCCCTTGAGCACATGAGGCTGTGCGATTGAGGTCCTCTCTCTACAGGATCCATAACTATGTGATCTGAACTTTACTGAATAGGCTCAATTCCAAATATTATCTGCCTGCTCTCAAAGGCACCCCCATACTTATCAGAACCCATATCCCAATTTTTGGCTCAAAAAATGTGGTCCCTGGGTGTGTTGACTCATACCATTTCCAGCATATGTGCTCTTGGGTTTTCCCTCCCTGACAATACTTAGCATTTATGTCACTTCAGTCCTCAGTACTGGGCTTAGAGAGAGACAAGTTGTATGAAGAGAGAAGCTACTAAAAAAAGAGGGGGAGAAATATTTTAAAAAGTGGTGTAGAATGAGGGGGAAATGAATAGGAGATTAAAAAAAGAACAAAATGGGATATGTGCAAAGAAAAGAGAATGCCCTAAGTGATGACATTTTATGTTAAAAGAACAAAAACAAACTTCAGACTAATCTCGTGGAAAACCCGCTTTGCCCAAAACTGGAAGATTTAAGAGTAAAACGCAAGCGTTGGGCCAGAGCGCCCCCTGGCATACGTCCCTGCAACCGCGGTATACATCTTCAGGTCTCTGATGTGTTTTGATGTAGTCAAAACAAACTCCTATTTCACAACAAACACAAATTAATTGTAGTTCAAAAGGAGCAGAGCAAGGCTTTCCATTCAAGCTCTAAGCAATCACATTAGTGATTATTTTTGTGTCTAATCCACCAATTAAGCTCACTGAATTCCAGCTAATTAAGTGACTCAGCTCAAAGATAAGGGAATCATAGCATCTACTAAAGATGGCATGGGCTCTAGCTTTTAAATAATTATCTCTCCGAGGTCGGGGCTCTTCAGTTTCCTATGTTATGCCAGTAGATTGAATCTCAAGAGTCATTGGCCCAAAATCAAAAAGGCATTTGGACAGTTCCAAGGCTGTCAGTCCTCTTGTTGGATGCAGAGGTTATGAGCACTGTGACTTTAAGACCCGGGGGGTGGGAAGTGGACCACACATGGCTTTGAAAGGACTCCCAGCACAGCTGAAGGCTCTGCTGTGCCCCTTATCTCTGTCATCTAAAACCCTCCTCCGGGAAGAAAGGGAGGACTCCACACTCCAGATATATTTAGGAGCCACTAAACAGTTAACCCCCAAGAAGAAAGGCTTCAGAAGACAGACCAAGCAAGCAGAAATTCTCATTTTGCAAACTGAAGAAGTCATAAGGTTTGAGGTGAGGAGGATGACCAAATAAATGAGGTCAGGATCAAGACCCTCAGAGCCAGGATTTGGGTAGGAAAGGAGGGAGGGGAAGAAGACAGAGCGCCTTGTTCTGAGAATCCCAACCAGCAAAGCTGGTGGACTGGGGCGGAGCGTATGCAGCTGCAAACGTGGATTGAGGGAATCTTAAAAAGCTGGAAACATCTGCCCAGCATGGCCTTTCAACTCAAGCTTGCCTGCAGGTAACCACTTCCCCCTACATTTAGTTAGCCCCATCTCCTTGCTAAAGCCTGAGAATGTCTATCCAGAAATCAATTTGAACAAGAGCCCTTTTAGTTTATTTAAAAGAGAGAGAGAGAAACTTTCCTTTTTTAAGACTGAAAGCTACAAGCCAGTCGCATCTTTGGCAAGGGCTACCCCTTGGGAAGAGACGGCCACCTGTGCAGGGCACAGCTGTAAGCCTTCAGCAGTTGGCCTTTCCAGCACTGGAGCATAGACGCATTGGCTCTGAAAAGGGAACCTGAGCGAGGGCCACAGTATCCATTACAGTCCACCCCTTGAGCTGCTCTGTTCCCCTCACATCCTACGGCAAGTTTGTCCTATCTGGGAACAGCTCCTCTAGAATTCTGGTGGGTCTTATTTCCTGGGAACTTATAAGGAAAGAGTTAGTAGGATGAAGTACAGCCCCTGAGGTTATAACTGATGTTCCTCACCCCTCTCCCCTAAGACAGATTTCTCTGTCCCTGGGCTAGTACTCCTGCTGATCTAGTGGCTTGTCCAGTTAAGTGATTCTGACCCTCATCCCTGAGGTGTGGAAGCCTCTGGTTACCTTGCTCTTCTCAGTCTGTGTCTACTGTACTTGTCCCTTTACCTTTAAAACTCAGCGTAGAACACTAAGAGATGTCCCGGTGGGTCATCTGAGTGTCAGACATATAGTACATATGTGCAGCAACAGAACTCCCTACCTACCTACTTCCTACGGATATCAGAGGCAAGTTTCTTTTCTTTGCTTTCTTTTTTAAAGAAGATTTTATTTATTTATTTATTTGAGAGAGCAGAGGGAGCATGAGCTGGGGGAGGGGCCGAGGGAGAGGGGGAATCAGACTCCCCGCTGAGCAGGAAACCCGACACGGGACTCCATCCCAGGACCCTGAGATAATGACCCTAGCCAAAGGCAGATGCTTAACCGACTGAGCCACCCAGGCCCCCCCAGAGGCAACTTTCCACGAATACATCAGTTTATCTCTTCATCTGTTGATGGACATTTAGGTTGTTTTAAAATTTTTTTGGTTATTATGAACATTCATGTCCAAATCTTTTTGTGGGGATGAGGCTCGGGAATCTATGTTTTTAATGAGTAATACTAGGTGATGCTTAGGCACACTTGAGTTTGATCATCTGTCTGTTAGAATGAATCCTGACTTTTTGCTGAGGTGATTGAAAGAGATCTAGCTCCATGAGCTGGGTCTGACTCAGTAGCCAAATATATATATATATATATATATATATATATACACACACACACATATATATGTACATATATTTTTAAGATTTTCTTTACTTATTTGAGAGAGACAGGGAGCACGAGATACCACAAGCAGGGGAGAGGGAGAAGTAGACTCCCCACTGATCAGGGAGCCCAACATGTGGCTCTATCCCAGGACCCTGGGATCATGACCTGAGCTGAAGGCAGACACTTAACCAGCTGAGCCACCCAGGGGCCCTCAATAACCATATTTTGATGTGGGCCTGGACCCCAAGTTAACTAACTTCCAGTTTGTGCCTGAAATTGAGTGTCTACCTTGAGACCAGAATGTGGGAGTTAGGTGCTGGATTTGACTCCGAGTTTCTTGGTAATTAAGATGAAAAGCAGTTCTGTTCTGGTACAGAATTCTCATTGTTCTAGAAGAAAACAAACCATGCTAGTGTCTTGGGAGAAGCAAAGCGGGTCCCCTCTCTTAACTCTAAAGGAATTTTCTCGCCGACAGATGTGGTAGACCAACTCTCAGTAAGAGCCCTGTGTAAAAGCGGGCACGGGTGATCGATGAGGTGAATAATGATTTGCAAAGCCTACAGCTTTTAGGTCAGCCGGACCTGGGTTTGAGTTGTAACTTAAATTCCTTTTATCAGTTGGGTAACCCTTCCTTAACCAGTACCGTTTTTTTTATAAAAAAGAAAATTGTGTAAGTAATCAATTTCCATTGTAAGTGGTTCCAGGAATGGATAAGTATAGAGAGAAATAGAAAATTCTTCTCTTACCACGTTTATCTTCCTTCACTTCCCTGAGCCTACTCCCCTTGCCTGGGCAATCACCGTTGACAAGGGAGGTGTGTCCTTTACAGCCTTTGAGAAACACGTTCTGTTTTACATAAACGCATTATTCTGCAAATTGCTCCTTTTGCTGAACAATGTATCTTGAAGGTCAGTGTGGGTCGACCTCATTCATTTTTAAGATTGCTTAATATTCCACAATATGGATATATCCTAATTTATTTAACTACTTCCCTTTTGATGACTCATAGACTTGTCTTTCTTCTCTTTTCCCCCTCTTCTCCCTGTGGGCCTTCCCTCCCTTTTCCTTTGCTGATATAAACATGGCTGTACCAAGCAGCAAACATTCCTTTAGAGCAGATTCTACAGGAGAATTAACTGGGTCAAAGGATATGTAGATTTTAAAATTTGGATTGACACTGTGCGATTGCCCTCCCAAACAGCTTTACTACTTTATACTTGGGGCAAGTTATTTAATTTCTGGCTCCTTTCTTTCCTCCACTACAGAAATTAAATACAGTAAAACTTATTACATGGGATGGGCAAGGTGATTAAATGAGAAAACCAATGTAAAAATAATGCTTGCAATGTAGACGGTTATCATCTATAGGCTTTAGGATCGAGTAGAAAAAAGTCTTTTTCTATAATTTTTAAGTTTTAGCATTTGTTGAGACTGCGGATGGTCACAACTCTCTTTGTGGGATGTCTTCAGATTTGGGAAAGTACAATTATTTAAATAATTAACATATTTAAGTTATTGTTCAAATTCATTATTTAAATGAATTTAAATTAACTAAATAATTTTACAATTATTTAAAAAGTTATCCAAAACATGGTGGTGTGGTTTTAATTGTTATGCTAAGGCATCACTTAGCAAGCCTGTCTTAGGATCATTTGACTCTCTCGGCAAATGTAACTTTATTTAACTTACTATTTACTAATGAATAGGGCCCAGACATTTTACAACAAAAGTTAGAAGTTAATATGTAAGAAATGACTAAGATAAAAATCATTTTTGTCCAAGAGCAATGCAAGTGATTTCTCCTCATTATTGAAAGTAACCATGAAGATGATAAGTTTATTGCCTTGTGGGATATTAATGAATTTTATATTTAATTCAATACTTTTATTCTAGTTTTCTTTCTTTTTTTAGAGAGGGAAAGAGAGAGAGGTGGGGGAGGAGCTGTGGGGGGGGAAGAGAGAGAGAGAGATACAGATTCTTAAGCAGTCTCCATGTATAGCTCAGAGCTGACTCGGGTCTTGAGGTCACGACCTGAGCCAAAATCAAGAGTCAGACACTTAACTGACTGAGCCACCCAGGTGCCCCAATTAGTCTTCTTTTCTTTAATAGACTATATGTACATCCATTTCTTGTGTCTGCCTTGGAATCATTCTGTTGGCTCCCTCATGAATGAGCTAAATGAAACTGTGACATATGCTTCCTGTCTTACGTCTTTTAGCATTTTGAGAATTATACTTTTGACAGTACTCGAGATCCCACCACGCTACTACCTTCACTTTTGTCAGATGGGTCACGTCTTTTGGGCTTCCGTTCATTTCTCTTCTTTTGAGTCCTCTCTAAATTCTCCATGGCTCTGGAGAGGAATGACACACAATGCTCAAGTAAGGAGAGAGCTTCCCCTCCCGCTGGTTCTCCTGCGTCACTGCTCCGATCCCTAGCGTTGGAAGCCGTCCATTATCCTTCTATCTTATCTTCTCCACACTTCCGCTTGCCATGTATTCACCAACTGTACTGAAATTCCTTATTTACTTGTCTTTCTCAGGGCCTTCTGTGGGAGTACAGACTATATTTTGTTTAACCTTTTATCACCAGCTTTCAGCACAGGGTCCAGCTGTTAGTTACTCAACCAATATTTTAATGAATGAATCATGGGATGAATATTACCCCAGCCTTTGTATTTCAAGGGTGTTACTGCTTCGTTACATATAATTTATTGTTCTAACAACAGTGATGCCAATCTTTAGCTTGTGTATTTCTGGTAGCTCTTCCTTTGGGGGTTGTGGTTGTGTACACATTGGTGCCTAACGAAGTCTCCACCTTAACGTTCTTTGCTTTTGGTTTCTTCTCTACTCTTTTCAGAGCATGGCTCCTTTAAGACCAGTATAAGCTGGTTTGAAGAGGAAGAAGTCCGACCAGACACAGAACAGAATGAACGGCTGTGCTGATCTAGCCATACCTATTTCATATGTTTCTTAGTGTCTTTTAACTTGCCTGTTCGTCTGTCCCTGCCTGATTTGTTCTTGGATTTGCCCCCAAGATGCTGATCTTAGCTTGTCCTAGTTTGAACTTGGTGTCTCTGGCTATTGACTCATCTCTGACCTCCACCCATCCCCAATTCTGCTTTTTTACTCTTTGGCGTCTCCAAGCACCCGACCTCAGATCAACCTGCCTTTGGCCTTGTTTCTCCTGCCCGACACCAACAACTGGAAGGAACCCTGCCCTTCTATGGTGAAGCTTGCATTATGGGAGGGAACAAACAGGCACACAGTGTTTTAGAAAGGCTCATGTGAACTGAGCATAGGCGTTGTTTTCACAATACCTTTCTTCTGTTGCTGCCTTTGTTATGAAATATGTGTTTTGCCAATATGGAATGGAATATTCCAGAAGTAAGGAAAAAAACAAAAAACAAAAAACAAAAAACAAACCCCAAGCCCCGGTTGCGTGTCAGTCATTAAAGTAAAACTGCTTTGGTTTTAGTTTCTTTTCTAACTTCCTGCACAAAGGAGGGAAAACTTTACAGTTTGGAAAAAAATTTAGACCTAGCCTGTTGAACTGGTCCCGCGGAACTTTATTCTGTTAACTGTAGAAGTTCCTTCCACGTATGATTCCACAATATTTTAACAAACACTACAGAAGAATGTGTTCAGAAATTACAGCAACTCTGGCTTTGGACAATTGGAAAATGGCCATTTTCAAACCATCAAAGCTAATTTGTAGCTTCTTATTCACATGGTGTTTAGCCCAGTTTGGTTCTTAAAAAGGAAGCCTCCAGAAGATGCATTTGGCAGCATGAAATCTGCTAATGAGACAGGAAAGCCTCCTCAAGCTTGTTTACAACTTCTTAAAGTGGCTCTTTTCAAATGTCTGGGTTTTGGTTTTGTTTTTGTTTTTGTTTTCTGTCTCCAGGTGAAAAATTATAGGAACCGTCGCACCAGATCCGCTGGTCACCCTCATGTCATGGGATCCAGACCAGGAGAAGGCGGCTCGCCCGCCGGAGTGCATGTGATAAGCGTGTGACGGGCTGGGCAGGTTGGTGGCATTTAGGCGCTGGCAAGGAGCCTGGCCCAAGGGACCACGAGAAAGGAACAGGTTTCAGACAGGCAGTTTTACAGTGTCCCAGTGGTTATTTTGCCAACTTCCAGCCACTTCTTTCTCTAGCCCTGAGCAAAAGAGACACATAATCATTATTAAAATGTTCTGAATATATAGGTCACTCTGATTCTTTTAGTTATCTTTAATCTGAGGTGTATCGATTTCCCTCTCTACACTGATCCACTCAACTTACTTTCAGATAAAGCTTTCAGATTAATTGCATCCTGGAAAAAAAAAAAAAGATTTCGGGAGATGAAGGCTGTTAAGAAAAGTGTTGCCTTTTTTCTCTACCGCTGGTAAGATTGAGATGACCGGCTTTTACAAAAAGCCTTTAAAAGGTTTTTCATTCTAGCCATGGCTGCTGTGATATTTCCCATAAGCCCTCGTATGTAGCGCACCTGCTGTAAATATTTCATTTTGTATGGTTTTTATTTTAAATTTCTCAATCTCGTTTACTAGAATTGAAAGGAATCTGTTTGGAGAGAGTGTTTTGGTCGTCCTTTTCATTGATTTTTTTTTTTTTTTCCTCTCCCGTGAGGCTGTTTTTTCATTGCTACACCATCTGTCAGTAAATCAACAGCTCCACAGGAGTAGTAAAGACCAAAGAGATCGGTGTTACCACAGGAGTGAGCTTGCTCATCAAGGGACACAGCTTTTGGAGATGCAGACTTTCCAATGCAGAAAACCAAGTCCACAGGCTTTGGCAAGGAATGCATTTTGAAAATCTGAAGACCCAGAGGCAGGGCCAAAATGACAAAATATTGAGGTGTGACTCTCTAAACCTTTTTCTTGAGTCTGTGAATTTATTTCACTTATTATTTTAAAGATAGAGTCTTCCTACAGTAATATATTATACACTCCAAAATTTGTTAAGAGGGTGGATCTTGCTAAATGCTCCTACCACAATAAAGTTTAAAAAGTCTTTGAAGTTTTTTTATCAAGTTGTTTTCATTTTTATTAAATATTGGCTATATTCTGAATATTCTAGACAAACAATATTGGGATAAATAAACTTATTCCTAATCACTTCATACTAACATGAAAATATTCATAAAATAAGTTCATAGAAGGGGCACCTGGCTGGCTCAGTCAGTGGAGCACACGACTCTTGATCTTGGGGTTGTGAGTTCGAACTCCACGTCGGGTGTGGAGATTACTTAAAAATAAAATCTTTTAAAAAACACAAAAGTTCCTAGAAGTAGAACATCTGGAACAAAATGTACATGCACTTATAATTTTGATAGAGACCACCAAATTACCCTCCACTGAGGTTTTACCAATTTACACTTGTACCTACAATGCATGAGAGGGTCTGTTTGCTGGTGACCTTGGCAACAGAGTGTGTTACTAAACTCTCTGAGTTTTGCCAACCTGATTGGTAGGAGTGATGTTTCAGGGTAGCTTTAACTGGCATTTGTATATTACGACTGAGGTCGAATATCTTTTATATGCCTTAAAGCCATTTGCATTTTTTTTTTTTTTTTTGTAAATGGTCTATTCTTACATTTTGTCCGTTCTCTCATTGGGTTGTTGATTTTTTAAAAATTAATTTGTAGCACCTCTTTATATATTCATGAGTTTAGCCTTGGCCTGCAGCATAGCAGAAAGTGGTTTTTCCTTAGTTTCTTGCTTGTGTTTTGACTTTGCTTGTTTTTTTTATGCTAAAATATTTATGTTTGATAAAGATAATTTATAAGTATTTTCTTTTATGATGTCTGGATTTTGTGTCACAGTTAGAAAGGTCTTCCCCAATCTGAAGTTATAAAAAAATGCTACGTTTTCTTCTACTACTTTTATAGTTCTCTCTCCCCATTTATTTGATACAGAGAGAGAGAGAGAGAGAGAGAGAGCACAAGCAGGGGGAGCTTCAGGCAGAGGGAGAAGCAGGCTCTCCGCTGAGCAGAGAGCCTGATGCAGGGACTCAATCCTGGGACCCTGGGATCATGACCTGAGCTGAAGGCAGACGCTTAACTGACTGAACCACCCAGGTGCCCCATGTTTTAATTTTTAAAAAAATGTAGTTGGCATTTTTCTTGTTTAACCAATAGTTTTAGGTTAGATTGTTTTTGTTTATTCCCCCTTGTAAAGCTGGAGTGAGCATCACAAAAATGCTGCCAAACAAGGTTCTGGAAGTGAGTTAAATCCAGAGTGGGTGTTCGGCCAAGCTGGGAACTGGAATCACAGGGGCGAAGCTTGGAGATCACTACTAGAGAAATAGTGGAAAGCATTCAGTCTAATCATCGGGGTGAGGATAAAAATGGGAGAAGTATCAGCCAAGTGAAGCAGCTCCAAAAGGTGTAAGCGGGACCAGGTGCAAGGTGAAGGCCAAGGAGAGTGATTCAGAACCGAATTTGCGAATGCTGAGTTTGTACAAAAGCCTGGTGCACGTTACAAGCATAATGATGCTTTCAGTGAGCTATCCAGGGCTGGATAATGGGTTAATGCCAAGTCTGAAGTCACTGGAGAGAGGCTGGATGCACACAATCCAGGAGGTGCTTGAAGTACACCAGACCCAAAGAAATACCTAGTGTCATGGCCAGTGGTTTAAGTAATATCGGGAATATACGCATGGCTCGAGGGAGTGAAATCAGGCAGATGGAAAACTGCAGGTTAACCAAGGAGGGCAGTAGGTCAAAGAGAGATAGCAGTCGGGAGCCAGGAACTCTCCAGGAGCCCCAGGGCAAGTTCAACTGAGGCCAGGAGAGACGTCAGCTGTAAGTTGAGTGAGCAGCTAGCAAACCGGACCACAGCCTGCACAACTGTGCTGTGGATGCAGACAGGGAGATGGGGCAGCTCCAGAGGGAAAGCTAAATCAACGCTTAGTTACTCCAACCAGGAAGCTCCACCTGACGCGCTCTGCAAGAGTAGAAGCCAACTGTATGGCGCTGGTGGTAGTGGGGATTTCACGGGACGCAGCAAGCAGATGTAGTGTTTGGGTGGAGGGGGCAGCTGGTGGGGCAGCTGCTGACCCACCACATCCATGAGATATCCTTCCCTTTCCTGCAGTGTCTGTTTCCGCGCAGGGAGGTTCTGGGGCCGAGCAACCTGGGTTCAGCCCTGAGTACAGTGACAGCTCCAAGGAATGTCTCTTTCTCCTTGAGAGATGCCAGGGGGCTTCATCAGGGGCACAGTGCCCCAAGCTGATTCAGTTTAGAAAAGGGTTTGGGCAGATTCTTGGATTACTCATTTATTGCATTTTTATCCTGAAAAACGTCAAACTTACAGAAAAGTTTCAAGAATAGTACGACAAACTCCTTTAGGCCCATCAACAGACACTTAGAACATGTCCTAGACAAAAGCTCTTGCAAGGTTGTCATACGGGGGGGGAGGGGATGGGGGGACCGATGTGCTGAAATCTAGGACTCTGGGAAATCATTAATGGCAGCCCATTTCACTGGGCTCTGGGGACAGACTAGGAGCTGCTTGTCAGGCTGTAGGATGTAGGTTTGGAGGAGGCAGGTAGCTCAGGAAGGGGTTTGCGGAGCCCAGTGTACCTGCTTCCTGAGGCTCTAGGCAATTGAGTGGACACAGGCTCTCAAGCCCGTTGGACAGAAGGAGTAGACTTTGTAGGCCTCCGAGGCCCGGGGGCCCCAGAGGGCATGGGTCTTTTCAACCAAAAGTCGTTGGTTTTCAGGGCTCCGATAAGCATGCGTTAAGAGAGAATGCAGTGGCGGGTGACTTGGCCTCCTGTTCCACAGAGACAACAGAGAACTCTAAACAGCTCTGCATTTCTGCACAGTTAAAATGAAAGAAGTGTTGCCTTTTCCTAAGGCTCTAGTCCCATCCTCAGAAGAATCTAACACCCTGATCTCAAACTTCCAGCCTCCAGAACTGTGAAAAAATGAATTTCTTCCATTTTAGCCACCCAGTCTGTGGTACTTTGTTATGGCCGCCCAAGCACACCCATACAATTTTATTATCATAGAGTAAAGCAGTGGTCAACTTCTCCATTTCCAACGGATAGATGTTTCCTTCCTTATTCTCAGTATAATGGCTTCCAAATGGTTTTGGAGAGACACTGGAGTTACCTATGAGACATCTAATTTATCTAGGGTCAGAGGCCAGGTATGGGATGGACCCAGGCTTCTCATAAGGATATTTACCAGAAAGAGCCCCAAGGCCAAGTCAGTGGAGAGTGACCACAGGTCGGTTCAAAGGGGCTGAGTCAAAGGGGAGAACACAAGCCATGTGATGAAGTGGACAGCATGGGGGATGAGGTGTAAGCTGGAGGCTCGGGTGTGACGAGGCGAGGCCTAGGAAGGGGCAGTGCAGGCCAGAGTTCATGCCACAATGTCCATTTCCACAGGTGCTCCCTCACCTGGCTGACGGCAGGACCTCAGAGGGGCAGGTCCCGGCCAGTTCTAACCACAGTTGAGTGATTCTCTTTTCCAGCTGGACATGTACCCAGTTCAACGCCAAGAAATATAATGAAGAGTTTATTCCTACGAGTCGATGTCCTTCTAAGAGCAGAAGGAATGTCGGGGAGAGGGCTTATTAATTGAGTGTTTTCTAAGAAATGAGCCATCAAGACCGTGCTGAAACAAAAATGAAAATAGTTCTTAGTGTGATGGGATTGTGGGTCAGCGTCATGATCGTTCTTTCGCATTTTGGTTTAATCTCGTTACGCTCCATTTTCCACAAACTACTTTTAGATGGTACGCTGGGTCACTGCACCCAGAGCTAGGCTTTGGGCTCCGACTCTATATCCATTGACATTCAGACTGCTGTTGCCAGGGCGACCTGTGACCTTCCTGCTACCTCCTTCTTCCCCCTACTTTTATTTACTTAAAAAAAAAAGTAATCTATGTTTTGCTGCGGTTATAGTCTTGTGACATAAAATCAACTTTTTTTTTTAAAGCGAACAATTCAATGGTACTTAGCACATTCATCTTACTGTGCCCCCACCACCTCCATTTAGTTCCACAACACTTTCCACACCCCTGGAAGGAGACCCCAGACCCATTAAGCAGTTGCTCCTTTTTCCTTTCTCCTGCCCACCCTTGGCAGTCACCAGTCTGTGTTCTGTCTCTGCGGATTTACCTATCCTGCATATTAAAGGTAAATGGAATCACAAAGTATGGGATCTTTTGTGACCGGCTTCTTTCACGTAGCGTGCTTTCGAGGTTTGTCTCTGTCGTAGCGTGTGTTTGTGGCTCATTCCTTTTTATGGCTGTGTAATATTCCATTGTGTGGTTAGACTTCATTTTGTTCATCATTCATCCGTTGATGGACATTTGGGTTGTTTTACTTGCTGGCTCTTGTGGGTAGTGCGGCTATGACCACGTGTGCACAAGTATTTGGGCCCTTGATTTCGATCTTTTGAGTATGCACCTTGCAGTGGAATTGTTGGGGGTCTTCTGGCAATTATAGGTGTTTACTCAATTTTTAAATTTCCGAATGCTTATTCATCTTCCTTTTTCATTGAAGAAGTAATACACATGCATAAAAATTCATATAGAACAAAAAGGGGCACAGGAAAAGGAAGACTCTCTCCTGCTCTGACCCCTAGCCTTTCTCCTTAGAATAATTTCTGGCTCCCAGCGGTTAACAGCTTCTACATGCGTATGGATTGTATCTCCTTCCCTGTCTTACATAACGGGAGCAATGAGGTTCTCCACTGCACAAGCCACTCTCCTCTTGGGGACAGTTTCATCCATGGGTGGTCTGTAGCCAGAACTTGTGCACCCCCAAGCATGGGGATGCCGTGTTGCTGGTGCTGGGTCTGTCTCTTCTCCCATTCCTCCCTTCATCTGTTGCTCAGTCTGGGCTGGATGACACTTGCTCGGCCGGTCTGCATAGCTCTGCCCTGAACGTCAGCTCTCCTGGTCCTCCGTGCTGCTCTCTGGGCGAGCAGCGGCAGGCTCGGGAGCATGTAATTATGCCGTGGAACGCCAGGACCCAAGAAGCACTATATTCATTTATAAGTCACTAAACACACTATTCTTGTTTGACCTACTTTGTAGTTGAAGAGCTACCAAGTAAATGAGAGAGGTGGTTTGCAGTTTGAAAAACTGCCTTTCCCAAGGAGTCTCAAAAGAGTTCGTCAAAACATCTATCAGCTTGTTAACCCTTTGAGGGCAGGACTGTGGTTCTATGCATGTGTGTGAAATCCACATCTCCTGGACGATACCTTGAGGCATAGCAGGTGATCAGCACACGTCTGTTGGAGGGCTGGAATGAGTTTTACTTTGAATACAAAAAAGCCTCTTGAGGACACATTTAGATTTAAGATATCAAGGAAAAGGTCCACGTAGACTAATACTGATGAACAATAGTGGGGTAGATCAGGCGTAGAATACAGAGCCACACAGTTAAACCTCCTCCCAGGTTAATGTCGGGACATCTTTATTCACAAAAATGGTGAAAGTCACATATTACAATGGGACATGAATTGGGTGGGAGAAACAGACAGGCCAGAGCCTCTCGTTAATCTACAGGTTCAAAAACTGAATTAATTTCCTCCCTGCTGAAAACTGGTCCTGTACCTTTATCTTCCTCTTTGGTTAAGGGTATCAACATCCTCACATTGTGAGGAACCAGGAATCTTGGAGATCTCCTAGAGTCTTCTGTTCTTACCCATATCCAATTGGTCACTAAGTCACTCCTGTTGAGTATCTTCAACGTCCTTGAACTAACCTGGCAATTGCCCCAGCCTTGGTTTATGATAATACCATTTTTTCCTTTTCTTTAGACTATGGGCAAATTTCTGGAAAAGTCTCGTCCTGCCTCTGGTTTTGCTCTCATCTCACTTAGTCCGTCTTAAAACTCTGATAAAACTACCCCCCCCGCCCCAACCTTACACTATTCCCTGGCTTTCAACATGCCAGGATGGGTGCAGAGCGTGTTTTATTGGACAGTTAACGTAGACATGCCAGATGTGACAAATAACACGAGGTGAATGACAGTGTGTTTCAGGTGTAAACTCAAGGGTTCCATCACTGGGGACATGCTTGGCAGACAGCGGTCAGGGAAACGTGTCTGTCTTGGTCCTGTGGGACCTTTCTGTCCCTTACAGGCTGGTTCCTCATCAGTCAGTGGTACTCTTCTGGGCCATGTACACTCAGCACTCTGATTTCTGTGGGTCCACATGGATCTAGGGTTCATAACAGAGAATTCTCAGGGTCTCTGCTATTGTTCAAAGTCAGACATCAGCTGACCGACTTTTCAGCCGCTGTTCTTTCCATAACTCCAGCTATGACTCTTTCTTCTCACAAGAGAATAATCCACAAGCCAGGCACATTTGGAGGTGTGACTTTTCAATTCCACAAAATTCTTACTCATGCTGCCAGCTCTGGGAGCACTTAAAGCCTCACCCTGGGTTCTGGACTTTACATACTTCATGCCCACTTTCCTACACGTGGGTTACAAGGATCAAGATCATCTCAGACTGATTTACCTTTTCCCCAGATCATCATGAGCATAGTTTAAAACAGCATTGCTGCCGGCTCCCATTAGAATCAGACAAAATCAATTTCAATCAGGTCATCTAAATGTTTATTAATATTCAGCCCATTTGACCTGCTTAGAGCTTTAGAATTTTCCATAAAAGATTTCATGGAACTCTCTCATCTTGAAGATGTAGAGTGATGTGGGCAACGATAATTTTAGAGCAATCTTGCTGCTTTATTACCACCAGCAGTGCTTATGAGTTTTAGGTTAAGGTAGATGATATGAATGCTCAAGTTGATAGATTATTTTTTTGAGTTGGGAGTTCCCCAGAGATACTCTAGTTGGAGGCTCTAATTTGATGGAGCCAGATATTTGTGCTGAGTGGTTTCCCCAGGGTCACATAACCACTGAGGCCCCTGGCTTCCCGTACTGTCCTCTTTCTACAGCACGAAGCTAGCTCAGGAACGCTGTTTGCATAAACAAGTTTAGATATATGATCTCTGTTACTGAACTCCTCTTTTGTTAAAGTTGCCATAAGTTCTCTTAATAATGGTAGTGATCATGAATATAAGGAGGAGGGGCGGGGTGTTAATGAGATGCTCTGGGAGGTTGGTAAAAAGTGTTTTCTTTTATCCTAACATAAAACACTCTGGCAAAAAAGCTTGTGATCCGTTCTGTTTCATCCTGGATCTTTGGAGAATTCAGAAACATCAGGCACGCTAGAAAGAAGCAAGGCCTCCAAGTCTTAATTTTTTGGAAAGTTTCAGAGGATTGTTGAGGTTTTCTTAAGCTTGTAAGTTCTAACACCCTTGAGAATTTTTGTTTAGGGGTGCCTGGGTAGCTCAGTTGGTTGAGCATCTGCCTTTGGCTCAGATCATGATCCCAGGGTCCTGGGATTGAGTCCCGCATCGGGCTCCCTGCTCAGTGGGGAGCCTGCTGCTCCCCCTGCTTGTGCTTTCTCTTTCTCTGACAAATAAATAAAATCTTTAAAAAAAAAAAAGAATTTTTGTTTAGGTATGAATCATCTGCTCTCCTCCCAGGCTCCCAGGAGATACTTAGAAGACGCAAGTAATTGGAGGACAGAGTATATTCACAGAAATGTGCAACCATCATCCCAGTCAATTTTAGAACTTTTCATCACCCCCCCAAAAAGAAAGCCTGTAACCATTAGCAGTCACTCCCTATTGACCCCCAGATCTCCCTATGTAACCACTAATCTACTTTCTAGCTCTATGGATTAGCCTCTTCTGGACATTCCATATAAGTGGAATCATAGTTTATGTGGTCTTTTGTGACTGAATCCTTTCGCTCAACCTGTCTTCAAGGTTCATCCATGTTGCTCCACATACTAGTCCTTCATTCCTTTCTGTGCCCGATAATAGTCCATCGTACTGACAAACAACGTTTTGTGTATCCATTCATCTGCCGGTGGACATTTGTGTCACTTCTACTTTTTGGCTATTGTGAATAATGCTTCTATGAACTTTTTTTTTTTTAAAGATTTTATTTATTTATTTGAGAGAGAGAGAATGAGAGAGAGAGAGAGCACATGAGAGGGAAGAGGGTCAGAGGGAGAAGCAGACTCCCCGCCGAGCAGGGAGCCCGATGTGGGACTCGATCCCGGGACTCCAGGATCATGACCCGAGCCGAAGGCAGTCGCTTAACCAACTGAGCCACCCAGGCGCCCCTACATTTTTGAACAAGCTTTTGTGTGGACACATATTTTCATTCCCCTTGGATATATACCAAGAAGTGGAATTGCTGGGTCATATGGTAACTATGTTTAACATTTTGCAGAAGCGTCCAATGGCTGACACCGTTCTGCATTCCCAGCAGCAGCGCATGAGGGCTCCAGTTTCTCCACATCCTCCCTAACACTTGTTATCTTTTTATCATCACTATCTTAGTGCCTATGAAGTGGTACCTCACTGTGGCTTCAATTTGCATATTCCAAAGGCTAATGATGTTGAGTATATTTTCATGTACTTATTAGCCATTTGTGTATCTCTTTGGAGAAATATCTGTTCATATCCTTTCCCCATTTTATTTTTTAAAACATTTTATTTATTTGAGAGAGAGATGGGGGGCGGAAGAGCACAGAGGGAGAGTGAGAAGGAGCAGACTCCCTGCTGAGCCGAGAGCCCGTCGCTGGACTCGATCCCGGGACTCTGAGATCATGACCCAAGCTGAAGGCCGATGCTTAACCGACTGAGCCACCCAGGTGCCCTCCGTTCTCCATTTTAAAACTGGGTTATTTATCTTTTCTTATCGACTTGTAAGAATTCTTCATATATTCTGGATACAAATCCCTTATCAGATATATAATTTGCAGATATTTTTTCTCCAATTCTGTGGGTTCTTGCTGAAACCTTTTGCAGGACAAGAGATTTTAACTTTGATGACATCTAATTTTTAATCTATTTTTTCTTTTGTCTCTTGTACATTTCCAACATTTTGAAAGATATATCTAGTTCCTTGGGGTAGAGGTGAAAGAGTTACAACTTATAGGTCTGCTGGGAAGTTTACTAATATTATTTTTTAAGATTTCATTTTTAAGTAATCTCTACACCCAATGTAGGGCTTGAACTTACGACCCCAAGATCAGGAATCACGTGCTCTACTGAGTCAGTCAGGTGCCCCGGGAAATTTATTGGTGACGCAACACTTTGGAAATGAGGAAACAAGACACTTAGAACCAAGACATAAGAAAACAGTAGACAAAGGAGATTTAAAAAAAAAATCATTGGCTAACTTCAGTTGACTATGAAGTTCTATCATTCACAGTCTTGGCAGGAAGCAGATGGGATACTAAAAAGAAGGGGCTCAGGGGAGTTTTATGAAAGGACTTTCATATAAAGATGTTAACAGTGTTAAGGGAAACCAACAAAAGATGACAAAGCATCCATAGCTGGTAATGCTGGGAAGCTGCTCTCTCAACTTGGTGAACAGGGAGGGAGCGTTTACTGGAAGCTAGTTGTAGGGAAGGGCTGCTCATGGGAAGCCATGACTTTTAGTGAAGGAATGTGGCCACAGCCAACCTATGGAGGCCAAGGAGGGAGCTGGAGGGATAATGCCTCTGAGTCTCTTTCCTCCCGCTCTATGGTCTCCAGCCCATGCCTTCTTTTAGCTGAACCCCAACTAAGAACCCGAAGCAAGGGGACCTGGTCAGTGCAGCTCATCAAAGCCAGCCATCGGGGCCACAGAACAAGATGGAGAGCAATGGCAGACGGAGAGGGGTGTGAAGGAGATAACCAGTGTGGTCACGAGAATGGCAAGGTGGACGTTTTGCTCCTTTTCATGGGGGGTGGGAGAGAAATCTACAGGAAGAAAGGAAGCACGAAAGAGAGAAAAGAGAAGTGATCCCTTCAGCCATGTCTTTTAACTACCCCCCCCCCGCTTCTGTCCCTTCACCCAGGAATACCTGGTCCCCAGACCTGACCATTGCAGGTAAAATTTCTCGCTCACAAGCCTTAACTCAGATGCCACTTCTATGTTTTTTAAAAAAATTGAATTGTGGGCGCCTGGGTGGCTCAGTTGGTTGGGTGACTGCCTTCGGCTCGGGTCATGATCCTGGAGTCCCGGGATCGAGTTCTGCATCGGGCTCCCTGCTCAGCGGGGAGTCTGCTTCTCCCTCTGACCTTCTCCCTTCTCCTGCTCTCTCTCTCTTTCTCATTCCCTCTCACAAATAAATAAATAAAATCTTTAAAAAAAATTGAATTGCCGTACAATGTTACATTAGTTTCATGTACCACATGGTGATTCGACAATTCCATATACTGTGCAGTGCTCACCATGATAAGTGTAGTCTCCACCTGTTACCATATAACGTTATTACAATGTTATTTATGCTTTTACTCACTGAAGACTCTGTCTCTAGGTAGGGGACACTGGGGGTGGTCTAATTTGGCGTTACTCCCTTCTTCCTCCAACAGAGCCCTGATTTTGTTCAAAGTCTCCTCTATCCCCCACACAGCCAAAGCAAAGGGGAAACCTGCTGTGGGCTAAGATAACTTAAGGGAAACTTGTTTCCTCTTGCCAGGAACTGGTTTAGGAACGGACAGATGACCAAGTTCTGGTTACAGAACCTTGAAGAAGGGTTGCGTGTGACATCCAAGAGAGGCCTTCCTCCCACTTTAGAGAGAAGCTCCAGTTGGTACTGGAAGCCACTTTACAACGAGGAGAAGAACAGGCTTCAAGATGAAGAGGTCAGTGTGGACTGCAAAGCAGGGATTTGAAAAGATCTGGGTCCTTGCTAACATCATTGAGGGCAACTGAAGCCTGCTTTGTCTCTGAACTTCTTCTGTGAATGAATATATTTCCTTGTTTGGAAAGGTCTTTGAGCTGGGTTTTCTGTTACTCTGTATCCACAAGCAGGCACATACATGACTTCTTCTGCTATGGGAGCCAGAATAGGACCAGATAGCCCTCTGAATGTTTAGACTCGCTCTGTGCCCAGAAGTGTAATGGTTTATACCAGAGGGACCCCGTCAAGCCTGAACATCATATATCAGCTATGGCAGCTAGTCTCTGGGGGCTGGGGTTTGCTCTCTATTCATTCTAGGGTCCCGTTTATGTGCTGCATCTTGCTCATTACACCGGACCTGCCTTTTTTTTTTTTTTTTAAAGTGTCTCCAAAATTTTAAAGATGTTTTCTTTTCCATACATACAAAAAACCCTTTGCTCATTCAAGGTAAGAATGAGTGTTAAGCCCTTAAGCTCTGAACCCAGGGTAGATCAACAACGGCATTTGCCAAAGCAAAGGCATGTTTATCTAAGGGGCCTTCTATCCAGGACGCTTAGCAGGACCTGACACTCATAACAGGCAGGAAACAGAGCGATTTATGTCGTAAATTGACAGGCCAACTTCACAGTGAGATTTACTTTGCCTTTCTTTGCAATCTAGATGGGAAGTCAAACCAGCTCTTGTGTAAATTTAAATCCGCATAGAGTGATTAGCAGAGACATTCAGTAGGCAAGGGGAGAGAGCTAGTTATGGACACATTTTCTGGTTACTTTATTCATAATTTCCAAGTACCTGTCATTCTGGCTAGGAAGATCTCCTTTTCCTCCACCTCTCTCCCTAAGTAGGAATGGATAAAAACTTTTCATTGGAGTTTGAGGGAATGGAAGATAATGCACTCGAAGTAGAGGCAGGAACTGAAGGGCATATTATGGGGGGAAACCTATGGCTGAAGAATTGAAAAAAATCGATAATTTTTTAGGAGAGAGGGAGAATGAAGGGGTATGGAGCCAGGAAAAGAGGGAGAGAAACAGTGGGTTAAGAAGAGGAAAGATGTTAGGAATAGGACCAGAAGATCGAGGTTCACCAGGGCACGATTAAAGAAACATATTCACGCCCGGTTCACTTTTACACGGCCACGGGCGAAAGGTACAGTTATGCGTGGTTGCTAAGTGGAAATATCCTGCAGGATTTTTTTTTTTTTTTAAAGGCTGGTCCAAAACTGAAGAAAAGCAGATTTCTCCAAGTCATATTTATCTGTAGGCTGTGGTGTCCTGGTCAATCAGACAATGAGCATATGCTGCCTAAAATCAAGCAGGAAGGATGTGATCTCTTTCTGAAGTCCTACAGTTTCATCGAACTGTTTTCTCATGCATTTCTTCCTTTTTTTTTTTTTTTTGAGAGGGAGAGAGAAAGGGGTGGAGGTGGAGCAGAGGAAGAGGGAGAGAGAGAATCTTAAGCAGGTACCATGCCCAGTGTGGAGCCCAACCCGGGGCTTGATCCCACGACCCTGAGATCGTGACCTGAGCCAAAATCAAGTCAGTGCTTAACCAACTAAGCCACCCAAGTGTCCCCCTCTGCCTCTTTCTATCAATAAATACACATTTTTGAGAATTTGACCATTTCTTCCAGATACAGTTTGTCTATCTGCTATATAGTTCCTTTATTTTTGTCATATCTAGAACAGTGTTTTTTAATGTGGCCTCTGGGACATCTACTGACATTAGAATCACCTGAGAGGTTTGTTAAAAAGCACATGTCACGAGGCTCCACACCAGCCTGAATGACTCAGAATTTTGGGGGGGTAGGCTACTTTTTAACCAGCACCCCAGATAATTTTCACAAATTCTAATCTTGAGAAACACGGGACCAGATTTTAAGTTTCTTGAAACCATTTATTTTTCTTTCTTTCTAATGCCATATCATTTATTTTTCTTTCTGTCTAATGCCTAGCACATTGAAGGTGCTTGAAAAATGGTTTTTGGAGACATGGATCTAGGAAAAGTGACAGGTCAAAAACTTGGCCTTGAAGCCCCTTACTGCACTGTCCCTGCCTATCTCCAGAGTAAACCTTAGCTGCCCGTTCATAACCTTCTGTCTCTTGGGGCCTGCAGGGGTGTGGTGGGTGCAGCAGGAGCTCATCCAAATGATTACTGCAGAGCCAACAAGGCCGGCTTCCTGCCCTGACAAGCCTGCTTCTCCAGCCATCTTGCTCCTTTGACAAGTCACCCAGTATGATCTCAACAAGTCCCTTCTCTATTTAAGTTTGCCAGTGTAGTCAAGGTCCAGCCTGGAGACAGTATACACATGGGTTATTTGAACAGGAAGAATTTCATATACGAATGTGTTAACCATAAAAGTGTAAAAAGAGAACTCTAAGGCATCATGGCAGCTCCTAGAGTTGACGGAACAAGAAGGAAGGGGAAATGTAGGAATTTAGGAGTGGAGCCTGATGCAGGGTTCGATCTCACCACCCTGAGATCATGACCAGAGCCGAAATCAAGAGCTGGTCACTTAACCGAGTGGCACCACCCAGGTGCCCCTCTTTTGGATACTTTCACCTCACTATTCTGCTTTGAACACCTTGAAATTTAGTGCTCTTGTAGGAGTTGAGTTTTCTTCACTTTTTTCCCCGAGTTTAATTTTTCACCTACCTTTTTTGTCTATCTCTCTGTCCAGACTTTCTCATTCACCGTGTTTTGTCATAGTTGCTGCTACTTAGTTATATTTAATTCGTGAAGCGTGTTGCTGGTTGTTTTTGTTTTTTTTTTTTAAATTTTGTATCGGTAGTTAATTTGGATCCTCATGTTCTTCTCATGGTAGCTTTGTGCGGAGTTTGCCTATGTCTGTTCATGTAAGTGTCTTGGGTTTTTCTTCTCTTTTTTTAGATTTTATTTTTAAGTAGTCTCTATGCCCAACATGGGGTGTGAACCCACAGCCCAAAGATCAAGAGTCGCATGCTCCACTGACTGAGCCAGCCAGGCACCCCTTGGGTTTAACGTGATCAGCAGTAGCACACGGGCCCATGGTAGGAGTGAGGGGTTGAGTAGCTTAGTAGGTCCTTAGTCCAGGAACACTCTCTCTCAGTGCAGCAAAGTACAGGCTCTTTAAGAAATGACTCCTGGTTTTTGGTGCTGGGGAAGGTCAGCATATCTCCGATTGTAGGACTCCTTCGTTTCTGCTGGACCTTTAATTTTCACTGCTTGTTTTCTTTTTTCACTGTTCAAGAGATGCCTCTTCCTTCCAAGTCCTCCTTGAAGAAGTGAAATTCTTCTAGGAATTTTCTAGGTCATGTGATAAGCTCTAAAGAAAGCCAAACTACATTTCAAAGGATCAATATCCAACATAATGTTTTCTAACCGCATTGCGGTAAAATGAAAAAGGAATAACAAATGGATTGCTTAAAGAGTCCCACCTACTTGGAAAACAAATAACATGCTACCGAAGAATCATGGGTTTTGAAAAGGACTTGGAGATCATAAAAAGTAAGAAATATGTAGAATTAGGCTATGATGAAAACATGGCATGTCAGAGTTGATGGGAAACGGCCAAAGTAGAATTTAGAGGAAAATTTTTAGCTCAAAATCAGTTTATCAGGCAACATGGAAGTTTAAATAAAATGAACCTAAAAAGTGATATTTTTAGGCTTTTAGAAGTCGATGCAGTGGAAGAAACAGCAACATGGAGGAGATTAACAAAACCAAAAGCTGGTCCTTTGAAAAGATTAAGATAGAACTCTGGCAAGACTGATCAAGAAAACACAAAAGATGAAAATAGAGAAAATAAAGAATTAAAAAGGGGAAATGAAGGCAGGCGTATCAGAGATATTTTTCCTAATGAGTACTATGAGCCACAGAACACCGAATATTTAAAGACCTATCGAAAGTAACAGATTCCCACTACCGCCCTCATATCCTAGCAAGAGGGGCCCCTGCCCTGGGCCTGCTTAGAAGACCCAACTCTGGCCCTCCTCTGGCCCTGTCTCTCCCCAGATGGCCAGGGGTTGCCCACTGGAGCCTGTCCCCTCTCACTAGACCAAGGAGGAAGGCTGTGGGGTTCTCTGTCCAAGCAGTCATGAATTTACTTCTAGGTCTAGAGTGGGCTCTTGACTGCACACAGGCCTGTTCTCCCACGGTAGCCAAGGGACGGCTGTTTGTGGGATTGGAGAGGGAGTGTGCATACACATGGATAGGAGGGCCTTTGAGGTACAAGATGGAGGGGATGGGGAGCGAGGAGAGGTGGGCTGCAGGTCAGGAGCCAGGGGGACAGCCCCCCCAGCCACCCACACTACAGAGTGAACCTTAAGGACTTCAAGAATTCTAAACTTGAGAGGTGAATGGTTGGCTTAGTTAGTTAAGTGCCCAACTCTTGATTTTAGCTCAGGTCATGATCTCAGAGTCTAGGACTGACCCCAGCATCGGGCTCTGTGCTCAGTGAGGAGTCTGCTTAAAGATTCTCTCCCTCTGCCTCTCCCTCTGCTGCTTATGCATGCATGCTTGTGCACACTCTCTCAAATAAATAAATAAATAAATAAATAAATCTTTAAAGAAAAAGAAATGAATTCTAAATTTGAATCGGATCTTCTAGTTTGCTAGGAAGGTATAATTGTCAAGGTAGGGTGGTAGGACTTATTTAACAATTTGTTAGCATAACTTATAACTTTAAATATTTAGACATATGGTATGTGGATTTCCATTTGCATTTTGCCCCAGGCCCTGCAATGGTTGAGGTAGACCTATTTTAGTATTTCAGATTTATGGGAATTCATACTTTGCTGTTAGGTGTTAAGCTCTGGGGAGCAGCTTGCCATTATTAGAAAGTAGACCGTTCACCACCATTAATTCCATTCCTAGATATATGCCCAAGAGCAATGCCATTCAGAGAGCCAGTTCCGCTGTAAGAAAGAAGAGCTTGCACCAGAACATCGCAAATCAACTTTATCACAAAGCACACTATTTAGTGAAGCTTCAATTTGTTTCACAGTAAGACTTTCCTGATGAAGGAAGCAAAGCATTGATGTACCAGAAACAAACAGTTCTTAGACCATGCTTTGCAAAAGCAGTGCTGTCCCAGAGAAAGTCTTGCCAATGTGCCCAAAAAGTCATGCACCAGAATGTTTATAACAAGGTTGTTTGTAATAGCAAAAATCTGGGAGTGACCTTAATGTTCAACAACAAGAGAATGGAAAACCAGATGGCGGTGTGTTTAAAGGATGAAACACAACGTAGCAATGAAAAGCAATGACTCAGAATCGCACATTTCAATATGGACGAGTTTTATAAGCCTGGTGTCGGTGGCGAAGTGGGGAGGAGGAGAAGGAAGACAGGTTGGGAATGAATACACACATATCTATAACACCCCTTATATAAAGTGAAAGACATGCAGAAAATACCGTGTGTTGTTAGGGGAAACATATATAAGTAGTAAAAGTATAAGAAATACCAGGGAAGGATTAATGAGAAATTTAAGATAATAGTTACTTCTTGGGGAGGGACATTAGGAAGCACCAGTCAAATATGCTGGATTGTGAGTATAAAGATTCTTGTTTTGTTATTTTTTGTCTGAAACACTTAAAAGTACATTTAGAAACTATTTCAATTTTAATTTTAGTTTGCCACTTTTTGTAGAACAGATATTTTATTTTCATTCATGCAATCCAGCAATTATGCTCCTTGGTGTTTACCTCAGTGAGTTGAAAATTTATGTCCACAGAAAAACCTGTACATGGATCTTTATAGCAGCTTTATTCATAATTGCCAAAAGTTGGAAGCAACCAAGGTATCTTTCAGTAAGTGAATGGCTAAATTACCGTGGTATCTCAGCCAATGGACTATTACTCAGTACTGAAAAGAAATGAGCTATCAAGCCATGAAGAGACATGGAGGAAAAGTAAATGTGGATTACTAAGTGAAATAAGCCATTCTGAAAAGGCTACACATCGTATGCTTTCAACGATATGACATGCTGGAAAAGGCAAAACTATGGAGACAGTAAAAAGATCAATGGCTGCCAGGGGTGAGTGTGATTGGCAGAACACAGAGGATTTTTAGGGCAGTAAGACAATTCTGTATGATACTATAATGGTGGTTATGTGTCACTATACATTTGTCCAAACCGAAGAATGTATAACATCAAGCGTGAATCCTAATGTAGACTATGGACTCTGGGTGATTATGATGTGTCAGCGTAGGTTCATAGACTCTAACAAATGTCCCACTCTGGTGGGGGACGTTGGCGGTGGGGGCGGACGTGGTTTGCATGTGTAGGGACGGGGGTGTATGGGAACTCTCTGAACTTTCTGCTCTGTTTTGCTATGAACCTAAAACTGCTCTAAAATACAAAGTTTGTTAATTAAAAATTTATTTTAAAAAATCCACATTCCTGGGACACCTGGGTGGCTCAGTAGGTTAAGTGTCCAACTCCTGATTTCAGCTCAGGTCATGACCTCAGGGTCATGGGATGGAGCCCTGCACTGGGCTCCACGCTCAGCACGGGGTCTGCTTGTCCCTCTCCCCTTGCTCCTCCCCCTGCTCTCTCTCTCAAATAATAAAATCTTAAAAAAAAAAAAAATCCACATTCCCATGAAGCAGTTCATTCTTTTCTCAAACTCAAATGCCTCAACCACAGACTTGAGATTATAACTCTGAAATGTTTATTGTTAACATAAAATCTCTTTGGGAAAAAATTTTAAGTTGCACATGGCCTATTGTAATTTTGTAGTTGCTAATTCTTGCCAGTATTTTCAGTAATTTATGATAAGATAAAATGTGAATGGTCAGGACCTGGGTAAGCCAAAGCATCCTTTCATCATACTGAATCTAACCAACTTTAAGGCTAAAGAATGTAATGAAGTCAAAAATATTGAAAAAAAAATAGCAAGCAAGCAAGCAAGCAAGCAAGCAACCAACCAACCAACCAAACAAACAAAAGTGACCTGTTGAATGTCCAGAAATGAAAGTCTGAAAACCTGCCTGGTCCTTGTTCTGTGCCTGGGACTTCCCTGGCCTCATGCTGCTGGGGTCCCTGCTCCCGGGGCCAGGCAGCCTTTCAACCCGGAAGTGTCCTTTCTTCCTCCCTGTGGTGTCACACAGACGGGAGTGGCCGTGCGTGGAGGCTGCCCTTGCATTTAGGTTCCACGTTGTATGAACCACAACACACATCGATGTCATCCTTCGCTTGAGTAAAAGACAAATGATCCACCGTGATCACACCAAATCTTAAACTCTAAAGACATATCAAATATCATTACATTTTCCCTAAACCACGTGGATGGATTATAAGTGGGTCTCCCTACAAATTCTTCCCCACTTTCTGCCATGCAAATTGAGCCATAACTCTACTGCTTTGCACTTAGGTGTCACCTCAACTCACCCTTACCAGTAAGCTGGCAGTCTTTCCTCTTATTTTCCAGTCAACATCTCTCTTTGCGCTGTCCCTTTCTACTTGGTCCTGGCTTGGACTTTCCTTTTTTATCTCCCCTTCCAAATAGGTTCTTCCTCCTGACACCAGCTTCACATGCAGCCTTCTCCAAAGGTGTTAGACACCAAGTCAGAGGAGAAGCACTTTGAATTATCTTGACTTTAAATTAACATTTTAAATAAAAGATAATTTAAAAAATCTTATTTTGCATGCAACACACACACACACACACACAGAGTTGACCCTTGAACAACACGGGGGTTGGGGGCACTGATGTGCCTATGCAGTCAAAAATCTGCGTTTAACTTTTGACACCCCCAAAACTTTACTGCTCTCAGCCTCCTGTTGACTGGAAGCTTTGCCCATAGTATAAACAGTCAATTAATATGTATTCTGTAAAAGTTTTAAATATGTATTCTTACAATAAAGTAAGCTAAAGAAAATATTATTAAGAAAATCATAAGGAACAAAAAAAACATTTACAATACTGTACTGTATTTATTGAAAAAAATCGCAAATAAGTGGACCCAAGCAGTTCAAACCCATGTTGCCCGAAGGTCAACTATATTTGTATTCTTTTACTCTAAAAATTCAGAAGGATCTGAATTTTGGAAAAGCCATACGGAATCCATAGTGCCATCTAGAGACAACTACTGATAAGGTTGTGGTGTATATTCCAGTGATTTAGATAGATTTAAATCAGATCGACCCCATCCACTCTACCCATCCACTTGTTGGCCTCTTTCAAAAGGTGGGATTGAGCAGTGATAATCTTTTCGCATCTTTTTTAAACACGCATATGCCATTTAATTAGCATTCATATTCATAGTTCAAAGACTAATTTCATTGGTTCACATCAAAATACCCCTGACCTTTTTTTTTCTTTCCTTGTTTGATGCTAAATAGGCCTTCCCTGACATTGGGAGTGGACCAATCACAGCCACCTGCAGAGGAGCCCTTCTTGATGGGCAGATGTCACTCTCTTGTTGACCCTTTAGTTCATGCAGCTGTTTTCAAGGAAGATCCTTGAGCCCTATCCTGCCTTCTAATGACTGGCCCAGAAGATACTCCGAGCCTGTGGCGTGTGTCAGTTTTGGGCACTATGCCACAGAGAGTGGGCAACTTGGAAAGAGCCAGTATCTGGAAAATGGGAACAAAGCAAGTTAGCGGCAGGAAGCTAGATGAGAAGGCCTGTGGTAGCAGTGGAACTGGACACCCGAGACCAAAACAAATCCAAAGAGGGGGCTCATACTTGCTCCAAAAATGCATGCCTCGATGCAGGGAGAGGTCTGGGGAGTCAGGCATGGCAATGTCTGAGAGATGAAGAGGTATCAGAGGTCCGGGTCTTTACAGAGAGGGACTAAGGCACCCAGGCAAGGAAACCAGGAACAGGTGCGGGGCCTGCGCATGGAAGGCGCTTGGCCCTGCGCCAAACGGTGAACAAGACTGAGGCTTCCTATTGACTTCTCTCCAGGGCAGGACCTCGTCTGGGAGTCCAGGCCGGCTTCCTAGACAGAGAAGAACACAGCACAGGACTACTCCTACCCCTTCTACCTCACTGGGTAGAAATAGAGTTTTTAATGCTGAAAAATGTCAAGTCACCATGACTCGGGGGTTAAGCAAAAGACAACTCAGAGGGTGGCTTTGTGAGGACTATTTTACAAAAGGAGATTCCCGGTCTCTTTGGGGCAGCGAATGGGTCTCTGTCTGTCTTAAATGTCCTTTAACCCAGTGCCCAGACACACAGTTGACAGCCACAAACCTTTGCCGGATGAATACACGAAGGGATTCACGAGAGGATCCTGACTAAAACGGCAGTTGGTCTACCTTAGAATCATAAGCCTACCTTATGTCTTCCCGTGGCTGTGTGAAACGCACCTCGCTCACCACTGGACTAGACCCAAACAGCGACTGCCCTCTCGCCCAGAAGGAGCTCCCTTCAGGGTCTTTCCCCGCCGGGGCAAGAGCTCTTCCCATTCTCGTGAAGGCCCTGGAAATTCCCAGGGACACTCTTCTAGGCCGAGTCTTGTGAACTCCCACTTGCATTTTGGGGAAGTCATGACCTTTCCCAGATGCTGTCAAGGAGGGCAACAATTCCCCACCAGTGACTGAAATCAAGTCATGCTGCTGCCCAGAGGCAGCTGGAGGATTCAGAAATAGGATGGGCGCCTCGCTCCTGACCACCAGATTGGCATGACTGTGAGTGAAGTCACAGCTGAGTATAAAACGCCGGCAGCGAATTGGAGGTGAAAGAGGGGCCAGTTGGGCAGGGTAATGGGCGGCCTCCTCCCGTGCTCGTTACCCCCACCTGCTCTTGTCTTCTCCGATTAGAACCCTAATGTGAGTTTACAGAAAGTCAGCTGGAGCTCGTCCTCTATGTAATTCCGATCACGTTGCCTGCAGCTCTTTGAAACTCAAATAAACAGAAGGACTAATATTGCTACTGAAAATGTAATTAAGGGCATTCATTGTAAAGTAATAATGAATTACCTCACCCTCACCATATGGCCAGAACTGATTAACACCTAGAGGAAATGATCCCAAACCTCTAAAATCAGAATTAATGTCTCAGATCATAATGAGAAACTTTTTTTGAAAGAAAAAGTGGTTGAGAGTTTACTACACCGAGAGGCGAAAAATAAAATATTGGGGGCTACCATCCTGAAAAACCTCATTTAGATTCGGTGAGTTACGTTTTCGTGTCGAATCACATCACAAATGCGAAGATACTCTGAGATTGACAAATTGGAATTGTTATTTCAGCGAATGGGGTTTTCCCTCTATGGTTGCTCTTGTAATTATGAGGAATTAATGGAAAAATCTCCACACAGACTGTTTCATAAATCACCAGGGATGGGCTTAGCCCATTGATTGAAATTTTTTTCATAAGTTACCGGTTAAAATGCTGTTTGTTGGCAGGAAGATCATAGAATGTGATTTAATCCCTTAGGATTAGTCAAAATGGTAGAAAAGGTAGGATTTCTGGGCAATGCCAAAAAGGTTAGCATTACGAGAGATGCCTAGAAAGGTGCAGGCCCATTTAGAAGGCGGCGTCGCTCTTGAAGTGAGCTTGCAGATGCGCCTTGGGGAATTATGGGATACCTTAGGCTGTGCCTGGCACCTGATTAGCATTTGTGCCCTAGGGCTATCTGGGGAAACATAAAGAAGCAGAATTTGGGATTTTTTTTTTTTTTTCTCACCAGAATCCCTTAGTTTACTTGGTATACTAGCAGGGGGGAGGGGGTAGTTTAAAGGGCTCAATGTTGCCCTGGGGGAAAGTGAGAGGAGAACATTTTTTTCTGTAAATGCTTCCGTGGGTGGCAGGGATAATGATCACCTGCAGCTTGTCGAGCTGGTAGGGCTGGAGTTCCAAGAACTTTCTGTGGAAGCTTGAACCTGCAGCTAGCAACACTTGACTTCAGTGTTGCCTGCAGGTTGCTCTGTCTTCTGCCACCAGGGTAATGGGCCGAACTCATAGCGTTATTTCCTAAGCTGTTTCTAAAAAGGTTAACACCTTAGGTTAGGAACACCTCAACAGCTAGTCAAGATCAGTGGACCCAGATGAGAGTGAGTCAGAGAATTCCCAGGGTGAAGGAAATTATTCCCAAAGCCTCCTGGATTTAAGCCCAGGAGTGAGACATCTGGTCACCTCGTGGTGCAGAGAGCCAAAATACAAGCCTAACTTGTTTTAATGGCCCACGCTGGATTCGCGAGGTATCTGTGCGTTTCTGCGATTGGTACATTGGCGCTGAGATGTCCTCAGGTCATAACTGAGAGATGAACTCCTAAGAAGATGATCTGTTAGGGAAAAAGAAAAATCTCTGCTTCTAGAACAGAGAACTGGATTTCTCTTCCACCGCTGAATCTGTGCTCTGGGACAGTTTTTATACTCGATGATCTTCTCATTGCTGTGACACGCGGTCCCATCAGCCAGGGCCCCAGCTGGGCACATTATGACGAACTCAACCCAGGTTCAGTCACGGAGCCCTATCGGAGGACTTTACCCTGCAATCCACAAAGAGATCCCGCCACCCTGTCATCTAACATGCCTGAAAACGTCAGTGTTGCGACAGACGGCCCAGCTCTCCGCAAAAGCAACAATGCCCCCACCAGGCCATTGATTCTGTTTGTGAAATTTAAATATCGGAACAATGCTTGATGTGGGGGGTGGCGGGAGAAGGAATGCACCTTCACTCCCGTGCATTAATCAGATCGGTCGTCCTGGTAGAAACTGGAAGTCAACGGCCTTCTTCACGGCGTATGCTTGGGCTCCTGGTGTTGTGGCACCCTGAACATGCATGGACCTGGAGGTGTAGGCAGGGGCAGGGTGGGAAGTAACTCTTCTAGCAGAAAACCAGGTGCTCCGCACTCACCGGATGCAGAAGGCACCGAGGGAGCAGAGAGACCAAGACAGCTCACTGGAGGAGTCGAAAAGGGCAATCAATGCTTGTTCTCCCCCAGGAAGTTTCAAAAGCTTTTTACTCTAAGAAAAGTGAAAACTGCAGTTTAATTTTAAGGAACACAATTGTTGTAAAATTCTGGACTCTTTCGAATTGCAGAGTTTTGCTGATGAAAGGGAGAGTTTGAGGTTGCCCTTTAAAGTAGAATGGGGAAAACCAGAGTTTTATTAAGTGTTGTCACCGACACTAAATGACTGTGACAGTGAGCCATACTTTTACTCTAAAATATGTTTTTCTTTGCCTACAGTAGTAACTAGTTGATATGAATGCTGTCTTAGCTTACTGACACATTTATTAAAAGAGCTTATTTTCACAGAAAAGCCCTGTCTGGTATCATATGCTATAAGGAGAAATGCCATTATTTCCATCGGTGGCTAGTTCTATTGCGCCCCCTAAGCAGGTTCCAGACTTCACATGGTGTTCAAAATCCAAATTATAAGCACAATGCTGAGGACCCTAAGGACTCCTGTAAGCCTCAACTGTCCTAAAAGGGATGGAGAGAATGAGTGCCCAGCCAGGACACACATGGTGGGTGGGGGGTTGGGCATGAAGATCCTCTACGGTGAAGTGTCTCTGGTACTTTTGAGGCCTTGGATCTGTTTGCAGTATCTACACAGATGAACTCAGAGTATCATAGCTGAGCTATTAAAAATAAAATCAAAACCAAAGTATACTTAGGAATGACCCTTAGTTTTTATCCCCCGAAACACTTCCTTTTCTCATTGATTATATATGCCTTTGATCTTTGTCTGGCGTGAAAGACTAAACATGTTTATGGTTACTTGCTTATACTGATGAATTTCATTTTAAAAGATTTATTTATTTATTTGAGAGAGAGAGAGAGAGAGAGCATGAGGAAGAGGGTCAGAGGGAGAGGGAGACAGAATCTCAAGCAGACTCCGCACTGAACGTGGAGCCTGACGTGGGGCTTGATCTCACGACCCTGAGGTCATGACCCCAGCTGAAATCAAGTCAGACGCCTAACCAACCGTGCCACTCAGGTGCCCTGAAAGATTTTATTTTTTTTTCATTTATTTTTTTAAAAGATTTTATTTATTTATTTGACAGAGAGATATGCAGCGAGAGAGGGAACACAAGCGGGGGAGTTGGAGAGGGAGAAGCAGGCTTCCGGTGGAGCAGGAAGTCCGATGCGGGGCTCGATCCCAGGACCCTGGGATCATGACCTGAGCCGAAGGCAGACGCTTAATGACTGAGCCACCCAGGCGCTCCTGAAAGATTTTATTTTTAAGTAATCTCTACAGCCAACATGGGGCTCGAACTCATGACCTTGAGATCAAGAGTTGTGCACTCTACCAACTGAGCCAGCCAGGAGCCCCTCTTAAATTTAAAGATTCTAGGACACAATTTCAGAAACAAGTTATAGCAGTCCCTAGGATAGTGACACCTGGATCAGAAACCCTCAAATATAAGTACAAAGGTACAACCCCCAAATATAAGTACAGGGTACAAGGTACAACCAATCCCTTTCTTTATGGGATTGATTGTTGTACCAGAGGGCAGTGGCACTGTGGACGGATCCACGGGTTCTGCAGTCATAGGGTTACAGTCCTCAGTGGGTTAGACTGCCCCTAAGCAGCTCTGCTTCTATTCTGGGCTTTGGCCGAGGGGGCCTCCTGGGGGCTGACGCAGCTGCCTGGGGCTCTGGTGGGAGGGGCCTCCAAGGAGCAGCTGAGCACCTGCTGTGCTGCGTCTCTCCCTTGCCATCCTTGAGGGCCTCTTCCTCCTCCTCTTCTTCCTCCCCTTCTCCCCACTGGAGGCCTTTTCCACCCTCAGCATTGCACGAGTCGGCCCCTGCCAGAGCAGAAACCCTGCCCAGAACATTTTCATTGTCATTGAAAAACCAATATCTAATGTTTCTTGAGCTCTTAAATGCTAAGTGATTCAAGTGAATTATCCTGCCAACCACCTCATCTGGACAATTCCAGGCCAATAACCTACTGCTTGTTCTTCGGGTGATATGGCTTACTAGTGGAGTAGCTGCTCACATCGCTCTGGAGAAAAGGAAAGACATCTAGGCCTCATCTTCATCTGGAGAGAAGGAGCTAGACTTGCCTTGGCTAAGCCCGATGTGGCCTGAAATGCTGTGTCCCGCTCATGGTGTTATTTCAGGCTGAGTAAGTCAGACGTTGGGGAAGCTAGTGTTTGTGGATGAATGTCTTATTGGAATCCCATGGCCAGACCACACTGTCAGCAGGAACTGAATTTTCCCTGAATGAAGTGGATAGTCCCACCACCAGTGATTCTGGGAAGAGGTTAATCCTGGGACATGGCGTGGGGCCTGGCCTGGAAGAAGGCATGGAGAAGGCCTTTCTCTGGGCCTCATGGGGCTGAGTCTAGTGCATGTGGAGTGATCTGTGCCTATGAATTCTGAAAGCAGCTGTTTGTAGAACGAAGTTTTAAAGGATTTCCCTACTATGATCCCCAAGGGTAGTGGACATCTGTTGTTTCACCTTCTGGAAAATCGTTTTACCCTTTTCTGGAAATAGCACCTTCCGTTTTCTTTAGGCAGTTGGATCCCACATATTCCATGGGTTCCGGACAGGGCCGGCCCCCTCCCGCGGCCTCAGGGGTGTGCTGGTGATGCGAACCTGGCCCAAGAGAGTGCGATGCATCCCTGACCACACTGGCTCATGGCTGAGCATATGACCCAAGCTGGGCCAATCAGAGCCAGCCTTAGAATTTGCCAGGACTATTGTGAAAACATCATCTTCTTAAAACTGGGATGAACAACTCTGGAGATGCTGGGGGCCTCCAGCTGGAGAATAAAGTACACGGAGCAAAACAGAGTCAAGAAGGGAAGTTTGCATCCTGAGGACATTTTTGAGCCTCTCAATCCCGCCATGCCCAAACTAAGAATATGCCTGCAGTTTTTCAGTTATGTGAGGCAATGAACTCCCTTTTTGGACTGTCACTTTTAATTGGGGTTTCTGTCATTGTTAAGTGTACAAGCCATGTGTCATCTATCACTGTGGGATATTCAGAAAGAGTCTATGCCCAACTTCGGAGTAAAGCGCATTATGGGAGAACACAACAGCTTAAGGAAGCAGATCCAGACTTGACAAGAGAGAATCTGCAGGGGAAGAAGAAGACAACAGGAATCCAGAGCCAGATGGCCGGTCAAGGTGGCAAGCTTCAAACTGGATAGATTTGTGGGGCATGTTATTATTCTTTACACATTTTCAAAATACCTGGGGAAGGAAACCTAGTAAAAGGCCCTAGGTATTATAATAATTTGGGCAGTAGAAGCTAATGTTATCTCATTGCTATTGTCGATGCCCAAGCAGAGAGGCCAGGCAACATTTGCATTACACAGCCAAGTGTTGCATTTTGTCAGGGGGGAACAAACTGGGGAGAGGCAGGTAAATAAAAGTCCCAAGCTTCCTCAAGGAATTTCAGATTGGAGACAAGTCCTGAATCCATAAAAAAAAAAATATCGTAGGAACAATCCATAAATTCAAACTACCTAGGAGGGCTAGAAGGAGGGCTAAGATCATTTGCAATACTTGGAGGCAAGATCTGGCCATGTTGGAGCTCTAGCTCTTCTGGACTAGCTCAGGATGATCAAGGCAGAGAGGCAGTGGGACGGGTGACCCTCGGTGTCATGGTAGGGCGCTTTGGGTACAATGCGGTCCCTGCTAGATGGAGAGATGTAGCTCAAGACATGGGGGTTTCTTGGCCTTCCTTTCTGCCTTTATCTGTTCCCATCTTTTGTCTAGGCATCGTTTCTGCTCAGTATAAAAATTGCAGTGAAAGAAATTTTTAAAATGCTTCCCTTTGACATATAGGGGATCAAGGTGAATGAGCCTCGCTGGCCTTGAGCATAGGATGCAACCAACAACCAGGGCCCAGGGTCAAGAGGCTTTCTGTGCACCCCAAAAGTGGCACTTAGCAGCCTGGGACCCAGGGGCTTTGGCAAGATGGACCTGATACTCTAGGGAGGAATAGAGGGTTAGAGAAGAAACAGGAAGGGAGATAAGGAGGTGAGAACCTCCAGGTGCCTCCACCCAGGGAGGCCGCCGTTTTATATACTCAAAGTATTCCTAACCAGAACTGTTAACATTGTATTTTGACTATGTTCCATGTGTGATAGCCTATGTGATAGACATACTCCTGTAGGGAGTATGAGGCATAATAGTGGAATTACATTTATACTTTTTATTTCTTTGTGTCAGCAAAATCAGTGAAGAACGGTGGCCAATGAAATACATAAAAATAATAAAAGGGAAAGAGGGTAGAATAAGGCCTGATTAAGTTCAAAACTCATTAGCACACACCAAGCCTTCATTCAGGAGGTTGCACAATAAGGTTTTATCAGCAAGATGAAGTGAAACCTGGGGACTGTAGAAAGTCCCCATTATCTAAAAACAATGGGTCATTTGGGGAAAGGAATTGAGTTTCAAGAAATTGAAACTTACTTGATTGCTTAAAACCCAGCTGAAGGACATGAGTCTTGAAAAGTCTGTTGCCCTGGTAAATAAATGGTGGCTTCAGTGGGTTCCATGTCAAGAGTGCATTTTGTTAGGTTCTCTTCCGAGCTGTGCCCCTGATGGTCTAGAGCTCCTTTGGTCCTGAGTTTCCAATGAACCCTAGCTGCTCAAAGTCATCGTTCCCCTAGGAAGGTATTTTAAAAAGAGAGAGAGAAAGAGATGACAAGGAAATAATTCACAATTTAAAGGACACGTTGACACAGGTGTGCTAACAATCTGAATTTTTTGAGGATTTTCTGATTTTAACATGATTGAAACATTTAAGAACATTTGATCTACTAAATTGATCATTACAATTTATTAGAATTACAAAAGTAATTTAAGAACTTAGGGCACACTTATCTGCTCTAGGAGGTGCTATCAGTGTGCATTCTGAATATCCTCTCAGATCCCTTTACCACTTTCAGGCACACAGCTCCCCGTGATTTCCTCTCTGACAGGCAGTACCTGCATCCTGGAGGGCTACCAGCCAGCTAATCGGTTTTGCATGGGTTCCAGAGCAAGAGAGGGCCTTGCAGCAGATAGAGACATCGCCTCTGGTAAGGCCCAGTAGGAGAGTCTCGATGCAGGCACCTTTGGTCCTGAAGCCGGGCCAGGCCACCTGTAGAAAAAAAATCATCCACCATTGGAAGAAGATCTTCCTGTGCTGTGGAGCACTGAATATTTGACAGAGAGATATCAACTGATATGTGGTCAGAGCTGCCCATCATGAATGAGGTGCTGGGCTGCTGTCAGACCCACCAAGTCATAAAGCTGAAGAAGCACAACAGCAATCCATGATAAAATGAGGGTGGTACCCAGGACTGAGCCCAAGCATGTCTAGGGGGCACAAGTTACACAAAAAGGGGTCCAGATCCTGTCACTTACCCACCACTATTGCATTCATTCTTCTCCCAAGCTTATCCCTATGGCCTCAATCAGGGGCTCCCCAGGACTGGCTGATGGAGGAAAAAAATGTGGGCATTGTTCATGGAAGGTTGTCTTCCTATCTTGGGATAAGCCAAAAATGGACTCTGGCTGCAGTTTGACCTCACTCAGAAATGGCCCTGGAATTAGTGGTGAGTGGAAAACCCTTCCACACAGAGTTCCCACTTTATGTGGAGAGGCAAGTAAGGATATACACGGACTCCTGAGCAGCAGCTGAGAGCTGTCTTGTTTGTCAGGATCCTGGAAGAAACTGTCTATGCAGAGGTTTGGGGAAGAGACTTGTGGATGGGAGGGATCCAAAGTGTGAGGACCTTGGCGTCATACGTGGATACTCAGCAGAGAGCATCCACTCCAGAAATGATCAGGTAAATTACTTGACTCATGGCACAGATGTCAGCCAGCCTCAGTCCTCAGTCACCCCTGTGTCCAGGGCTGAGGAAAGGAATAGCTTTGGTGGCAGAGACTGAGGCCATATCTATGGGTCCCACGTAGAACTGCAAATCTCTCACCGAGGCTAATTTAGCTACTGCTCTGCCTGTTAGCAGCAGAGGCCAATCTGGGCTCCAGGTGTGGTAAAATCCCTTGAAGAGACCCATCAGCCACTTGGTGGCAAGTTGATTATCTTAGACACTCTCCACCCTGGAAAAATGTGGCAGTGGTTTCTTGGTGACTAGGACTGGCGTATTCACCAGGTGTAATTTCCTGCCCAGTCAATACCCCTATCCAAGGACACACAAAAATGCCCAATTTACTGATATGGGCTCTTGTGAAAGATTGCCTTGCACCAACAGTCCACTTCACAGCTACAGAAGTGCAACAGTGTCCACACGGGCTCCATTGGTATGCTCTACTGTGTCACAAGACTCTTTCCCAACCTCTTGTCCCCAGTTCTCCAAACCTGGTCCTTCCAGGGTCCTGACCACCCCACCAGTCCATGTACGGTCTTATCCTCCTCTTGGAGCACTTTTCTGGAAGCTCTGTCCGCTGGGAAGATTTCTCCTCACCACTGATTTTCCAGGTCACTCCTCAGTTGGATTGTAGAGCAGTTGGGTTGTAGACCAATCCATGAATCAGGTCCAGCTCCTGACCTGAAAGAACAGTGGAGCATCCTCTGAAAAACACAGTTAGGGCATCTGCTCGGAGATGACATCTGGGCAGTTGGAATGCCTTAGGATGCAGTATCTACCTTGGAACCAACAGCCAGTAAATGTGTTCTGTCCCTGGGAACCCAGGGCAAGAGTGACCCTTCCCGTCATCATTCTTGGTGACCCACTTGGGGTAATCTGTGCTTCTTGTACTTGCAGCTTTGTGTCTGGTGGGAAGGCGAGGGCCGGCAGAGAGGACACTCCCATCAGGGATGCAATAACATTTCCAGTCTACCTGAAGCTGTGAGTGCACCTGGTCAGGTCCTTTTAGTCTCCTCCTGACAGTGGACCAGCAGACAAAGAGGGAGTTAATATAACAGGTTATCGTGAGGAGGTATGCTTATTGCCGCATAGTGGGGGCAGAACCCACTAGGACATCTCTTACCGTTCTAGAATTTTAATTGCCAATAAGCAACTATGGTGTGACCAGGGCATGGTAACCAGGGGTGTGGGCTCCTCAGCGATGATGGTCTGGGGCACCTCATCAGACAAATGGCGGCCCAGGATGAGGGGAACCTCAAATGGAGAGGAGAGGAGGGAGATAAAAATCATTTACAGCTGGAGGACGAACCTGCCATAGTGCCTTCACTAACCCTTCTTTTGAACTTGTGACCAGCCACCGCCCTGAAAGAGTAGTGGACCGAACTCGGGAGAGGCATGGAGGGATCTGAGTGGTGTTCCACCCATGTCCCCTCAGATCCCTTTTCCATCGTGGCATGCTCTGGCTCCCGGCTGGCTTTCACTCTCACCGGGTAGGACCGAATCTCTGTCAGAGGGCTGCCCTCAGGCTGCCAAAGCTGGAAGTGTCTGAGAATTTCCATTTCACTTGGTGCAGCCCTGAATACGATACTCTGGCTTTTCTGGCTGTTAATTAGGACAATTTAAAAGTGTAACCTGCAGAACTTCTGGGTGGGACTGAGTCAAAGTCACCCTCCCTGGTGGTCTGCTTGATACCACATTGTTGTGTGGCCTCCTCATTCCGTCCCTAATTCCTCAGTCCCCTACCAACTTTTTTCCTAATAAATCACTTTTACTGAATTTTTGTCTGAGTGTGCTACTGGTGAGCCTAACCTAAGACATTTTCTTAGGTGCTTGAAGTACTTGAGAGAACCAGATACATTAAATTTATTAGACTTTGAAGTGTCTAAGGGAATTTGATTAATTTTCTAAGTAATATTAAATAAATGTGTAGGGATGATTTGGTCAGTAGAGTTCACTGAATTGCTAATAAAGGAACAACTCAAAACAATTGTTATTTGCCACATAAAATTTGTTAGATTTATAAGTAAAATAGCAAGATTTAGAAATTGAGCTTGAAGCTTTAAAAGCTACTATGTTTCTACTTTTTAACTTTAATAAATTTAACTTGAGAAAACCAAGGTATTTTTAGGAAATCCTTTCCAGGCTGGAGAGTCCTTTTTGGGTAGTGGAGGCTCACTACCCTTTAAAGAAACTAAGCATTGAATGAATAAACTCAAGGCTTACCTTTGTGTTTATAAATATCTGCAGCGATCTCCTCCACTGTAAATGTGAGTTATCAAATATATCCAGCTAGATATGTAAAATACTCAAGTCAATATCAAAATGTCAACTCCAAACTAAAAATTAGAAACACTCATAAATTAACTCAGATACTCATTTACCAACCTAGGCAACTAATTATAATTATGCTTATCAATGCATATAAAATAAGTAGTCCCACATAAAAATGAATCTATAAAAAGGCACATCAATAATCATAAATGCAAGGTATCATTACACTCCCATTTTGAGTAATGATTTGAGGTAACTACAATTTTAAAATCTGAAATTTCACCTTGAAGCCACAAGGTGGGATAAATAGAGTCTAGTTAAATATATTTTTAGGTGTGTCTGCTTTCCTAAGTGCAGTGTTCAGTCTTGTTCAAGAGAATGACAGAATTCAGCAAATGAAATGGGGCACTATTTATTACAATAACAGGTAGTGGAAATTCTATCCGCATTTTCCTAACTGTAGGAAACACGGAATAAAACATTGCTTTCAGAGACACAAGGCTGTTGACATGAATTTAGAGCTTAACTGCTTATCGTTGGTAAATTTGTTTTGCCCTCTGATGGTGTTTTGCCCTCAGCTTAGAGTAGAACTCCGCTCTATTTACTCAGGTCTTTGATTATTTGATAGTTATACTACTCAAGATTCAAAGAAACCTAAAAAAAAAAATTCAAGCTTGTTCCTCAGTCCCTCAATTGTTAAGCAGAGTGTGCCAACGGTTTTTTCTACACAAAACCATGTGTGTTGTATCTGTTAAATTTTTTTTACGTAGTCATTCAGAAACATTGGAAAAATAGGCCAAGTAAGCAAATGAATATAATCGTAATTATAATGTAATCCTACATATTAAGCCATATTTGAGAGATTTCAGGGGCGCCTTGGTGGCTCAGTTGAGTAAGTATCTGCCTTCGGCTCAGGTCATGAACCTGGGGTCCTGGGATCGGGCCCTGCGTCGGGCTCCCTGCTCAGCGGGGAGCTTGCTTCTCCCTCTGCCTCTGTTCCCCCTGCCTGTGCTCTCTCTCTCTGACAAATAAATAAATAAAATCTTAAAAAAAAAAAGATTTCAGAAACAAATGATTTCTTTCACTTCAAAAAAATTTCTGTGAGCCTAACGTATGCTTTAAAAACAGAATAAACCTCAGTCTTATTTTAAGGAAGTTTATTTTATATACTTCTTTTGGCAAGTAGTGAAAAAGGAAATATTAGAGTGGCTTAGAATGAAAAGAACCAGCAGCCAAGTGTGGAAAAGTGATCCTCCACCAAGAGAGGCGAAAAACAGAGTCTGCGTGAGAGGAGTCCCAGGCAAGTTTCCGAATGTATTTAGCAGACCTTGCTAAAATAAAAAAGTAATAATATGAGTACACTATGAATTCATTTCAGAAATGTTTTTATGCCCTGTTGCAATGCCTAGGATGCTTATAGTTAAACTGGTCGCTGTTCTTCCCATCGTGACTTGTTTTCCTGGTTCAGACACAGATGCAACGAAGACTTATCCCCAGTTGCTTTGGTTTTGTGGTTGCTTTTCTTTTAGCTTAACCTCACCCACTAGTCTTGGAGACATTATTTTATTTTATTTTTTAAAGATTTATTTATTTATTTGATGGGGGGGCACAAGAAAGGGGAGGGGCAGAGAGAGAGGGAGAATCTCAAGCAGACCCCGCGCTGAGCGCTGAACCTGACATGGGGCTTGATCCCATGACCCTGAGATCATGAGCTCAGCCAAAACCAAGAGCTGGACGCTCAGCAGACTGAGCCCCTCAGGCACCCCTGTGAATCAGTTTTGATAAGTTATGTTTTTCCTAGAAATATTCATTTCTGAAAAGGTTTATCGGCATAAAATTGTTTAGAGTTGTCTCTCCTCTCTGTTTTGTCTTTATCTTCTCCCCTTTTGTGCATCTTCAGCATCCTCTTTTTCATTCCTGATTGTGGCTCTTGGTGTTTTTTCTCTCTCCTCCCACCGCCACCCAATTGGTTACTTTTATTAGTCTTTACAAAGAACAAGCTTCTGGCTTTACCGACACCCTCTATTGTTAAAAAAATTTTTTTCCCATTAATTTCTGCTCTCCTCCCCCTTCTAATTCTTTGGGTTTATTTTGCTACTCTTTTTCTCCTGTATTGAGGTGGATGTGTTTTTAGCTGTTCTTATTTTGAATATCTGCACTTCAGCCTATATAAATTTCTAAGTACTGCTTCAGCTTTCTCACAGAAGTTTTCATATGGGATATTTTCATTTTTGCATAATTTGTACTACTTTCAACTTCTCAATATGATTCTTTCATTCTTGATTATTTTAGACACGTGTTTCTCAATTTGGAGACACATGAGTATTTTCCTGGTTATCTTTTGGATTCTGATCCTTAGTAAGATAAACTTATGGTCATTGAACATGTTAAGTTTTATATTCTTTAAAATTTGTCAAGACTTGTGTAACAACCAGATATATGGTCAAAGCTTTTTTTTTTTTTTTTTAAGTAAGCTTGATGCCCAGCATGGAGCCCCATGTGGGGTTTGAACTCAACACTCCGAGATCGAGACCTGAGCCGAGATCAAGGGTTGGTTGCTTAATCCACTGAAGCACCCAGGTGCCCCTTGAAGATTTTTATTTTTTAAAATAATCTCTATACCCAGCATGGGGCTCGAACTCACAACCCCAAGATCACGAGCCAGATGCTCTATTGACTGAGGCAGCCAGCTGCCCCGAGAAGAGTGGATGTTCTGTGTAATTGGGTATGATGTTCTGTATGTACCATTAGGTTGTTTTTTAATGATGTTGTTCAAATCTTTTAAATCCTTACTGATTTTTTTTTCTGCTTGCTATATTAAAAACTCAGAAAGGTATAATGAGATCTTTCATAGTAATTGTGGATCATTCTGTTATTCCTCATAGTTCTGCAATGTTTGCTTTAGGTATTTTGAGGTTGTTATCTTAAAAGCACATAAGTTAAATTTTTAAAAATCCTCTAGTAAGTTGGGAATCTTTTGTCTTTATGATATGGCTCTTTTTCTATCTTGTTGCTTTTTTGCCTTATTTTGTTTTTATAGTAACACCATCTATCTCTTCTACAGTATTTGCATGGTATATCATTTTCCACCTTTTACTTTCAACTTTTCTCTATTATTACGTATTGGATGTGTCTTTTATAAACAGCATGGGGTTGGATTTAATTCTTAAAATCCGGTCTGACAATATTTTTCTTTTATCTGGAGAATTTAATCCATTTCCATTTAATATAATTACTGATGTACTTAGGTTTAAATATATCATTTTATTTTGTGCTTTCCATTTGTCCTGCTTTTTCTCTTCTTTCTTCCTTTTGGAATGAAATAGTGTTCTTTCCATATTCATTTATTTCTTAATCCCAGCTTTGAAATTATTCTTTCTGTTTCTATTCTCTTATTGCTTACCTGAGATATTTTCACTTGCATACTTATTTTACCAGATTCTAAATCAATCGGTATTTTTACTCTGATTTTGGACAGTATGAGAATTTAGAACAGTTTAAACTCATTTATCTTCTTGACTTACATATTGTCATGTACTTCAGTTCTTTTTAAAACTTCACTAGGCATTGTCATTACTAATTTACATAGAGTTATTTAGTCCATATTCACGTACATTAGTCTACAGATTTCTCTCTTTGTTCTTCATATCTTCTTGTATTTCAGACCATCCGTCTTGAATCCCTTTACCTCTGCCTGCTGTACGTCTTTTAGTAATCCACTTAGTGAGTCTGAAGTGAGGTAAATCCTGATGATTGAGTTAATTAGGGTCCACCACCACATATGGGAACTGAAGAAGGACGCTGAGTTCTAGATGTGCTACTTCTTACTCCACCCAAGGCTGAAATAACAGTCTCTACAGTTTGCATTTTTCCAGAATCTCCAACAGCATGGCCCTGGGATAGCTGATGAATAGGACCGTAGCTCAGACTGGCTTCTTGTTGTAGCTATAGTCATTCATTTGGGAGAACAACACATATATGTATTTCTGCTCCTCTGAGATGGACCCATCACTGAATATTGAGCTTGTTTTCTCATTGGCTCGACTGGAGAAGTTTCTAGAGATGAGGTGAGAGCATACAAATTCACTGGTCTTAATGATGTTTGTTTCTGAGATATGCTTTTATTTTGCAGAATGGTACACATGCTCAGTTTCTATTTTTGGCATAGAAAAAATGAGTATTGTAGTTTTTGTCCCTCTTATTAGAGACATGGTAAGATGCACCAGGTTCCCAGCTAAGCCTGAAAAAAAGAATCGAAGTAAAATTGACTTCATCAGAAAGGATCAGGAAAACTTCCCAGGACTGTGTTGAATCAGGAGACGAAGCAGCAAAAGCCAACTGCAGCTGGAGACCAGTTGTCAGTAAGTACCGGGAGGTAAGCCGCAAAGAACTTTGAATTAGGTCAATATAAACAATAGGGGGCTATTCAAGTCCTTGCCTCGGGAAGGTCAGGAACAAAGTAAATGTTTGTGATCACGTTTGTCTCACTGAGAGCCAAACCCCAGGTGTTGTCAGGCTACAAAGCTGTCTCACTGTCTCCCTGTGCGATCTAACCCTGGGATTCTCTGACATTTTAAATTGCTCATTTTAGAGCAAACCAAATGGAGTACAGTATTCAGACACACAGTGTATTTGTAGAACATGATTAGCGGGAAATATAAATTATGAAGGGATTAAAAATGCAGTTAGGAGAAAGAAACGTGTGTATCATATTCATGATTTGTTGTTAAAGGGATATTTTCATAGAATATTAGAACTGGCAGGGCCCAAAGAAATAATAATGTGTACGCATGCAATATATGGGACCTACTTACACACCAAAAATTATTGTTTATGTGTTTACTATACTTACATTAGAGTAAAAAGTATCCGTTGCTTATCTGTTCATCAGAAATTCACATTTACCGGAGCATCTGGTATTTTTTGGCTAAACCTGCAACCCTACCCTAAAGACTTTTCCCACGCGTCAGCACCTTCTCACTACGTAGAAACACTCACTGTGTAGGTTACTGTCAAAAAGTCTATTTGTCTGCTATTTTAGACTATTTAAATATATTCAGAAAAGAAATTTTGAGAGATTTTTTTAAAAAGTGAATTTTGTATTCAAAACTTGGAAGTAAGGCAAAAAGAGGAGAGCATGTCCTTTCGATGTCATCTTAAAGCATTATTTAACAAGTTTACGCCAGAATTATTGAAATATTAAGGGCAATGTTCTTGTTTGTCTTGCTATCTATTAATGACTAAAGGGCCAGCTATGAAGTTACATGTTATCTTGAGATATTTGTCTGGAAAAGATGCAAATAATTTCTGAGCAGTAGAAAAGATAACGGAAAGGTTACTGCTTTATTGGTTTGTGGGACATTAACCAGTGTTGCATAACCTAGAACTCTAACATTTTTTTTTTTTTTTTTGTCAAAGGCCCATAAATACTCACTTCTCGAAAAGCTCCTTGAACCATCCTGCTGGTTCTTTCATTAAGAATAGAATAAATCTTTGGCAAGCTTTCATCCTCTATTTGTGCATGGATCATGTTTTTAACTTTTGAAAATTAGCTTTGATGCTTTTGTAGAAGAAAGGGCAGTCATGAGGCTTATGGATGTGCCCTGTAACTTTTCCTGCAGAAGTCAAGCTGCGTGAAGGGAGCCATAATTGTGGAGCTGAAATCAGTTTCTCTCTCTTGCAGAAAAATGCAGTGGACTAGGAAGTAGTTAAGAACCAAGCACACATATCGCGTGGGGATGTCTGATCGTCAAAGTCAACAGCAATGCAGGACTTGAATCTTCCTTCTATTTTCCCATCTTCCCCAAATTTATACAATGACTATATATTTATGATCAAAAATCTTTAATTTTTAAAAATTTGTAATTGAAGAAACCCTTCTAGGAAGTGTTTTCAAGGCTCAGACTTTTAAACCATGACACATTAGTAATTAAGAAGTAGAAAGAAATAAAGGCTTATCTTTAAAATCATAGGGGAGGGGCGCCTGGGTGGCTCAGTTGGTTAAGCGACTGCCTTCGGCTCAGGTCATGATCCTGGAGTCCTGGGATCGAGTCCCGCATCGGGCTCCCTGCTCGGCAGGGAGTCTGCTTCTCCCTCTGACCCTCTCCCCTCTCATGCTCTCTCTCTCTCTCATTCTCTCTCTCAAATAAATAAATAAAATCTTAAAAAAAAACCCTTTAAAATTGTAGGGGAAACAGGAATATAATAATCTGTGATCCAGAATTCAAGCCCAGGCAGTTAATCAGGAAGTGCTCAGTCTCCTAAATATAACCCAAATACCTGATCTTTAGGTAGAGCTCGGACTATCCATGTGATGTTGGCTTGTTTTGTAACTGATGATCATTTTGATCACTTGGTTTAAGGCGGTTCCACTAGGATTCTCTATTCATTACTGCTTGCAATATCTTCTTGTATTTTATTTTATAATTTTTTTTCTCCTTCAGGTCCCATTAGTAAATACAAACACAATTACTGGCTCGTGCAATAGCAGGCAAAAATCTCAAATGTATTTAGCTAAAGAAAAGAAGCCAGACCCAAAGGGCCATGTGATTTTATTTATATGACATTCTGGAAAAGGCAAAACTATCAGGAGGGCAAACAGATCAGTGATTTGATGAGGAGGCTAAAGAGGCGGAAGGTGAGGTCTGACTTCTGGACTGACTCTGGGCCAAATTTTGCCATAATCTGAGATGAGGCTGCGACGCCAGGAGGAGAGACCGAAGTGGCTATGGTTCCTGAAATCTGGTGGGTAGCAATGAAATTGTGGCATTATTTTATACCCAACTCTGTAGGGCCTGAGTATGCTGGCTGCATGCGCAGAAAAATCATACATAAACATTAATTTCAGCGGGAGGAATTTATTTACCTCTGGCTGCTCAGAAAGTGCATTCTTCTTATGGGTCAAATGCTACTGTGTTTTGGCAAAGTCCAGGGCTGCTTGGTTTTGTTTCTCTTCCCGCGTCTTATGTGGAGGGCGGGGTCTGATGCTCTGACCTCAGGGATTTATTGTTGCCATGTTAGCTTACCCTCCAATATACCAGATTTGACAAATTAGAAGCAGAGAACAGAATATTGCTTTATTACTGAGAGTCCATAATCATTGCGATGTAATTTACTTTCACTACCCCCAAAGAAAGCCCTCTGAAAATTAGTTTTAAATTTTCTTTGGTTTACATCATCGGTAAAATATCTCCTCTTCTGCTCCCCCCAAGTCAATAGGGGTCATGTGACAAGTTTTTAAGTAAATCTTTTTTTTTTTTTCCTCTCAAAGATCTGGGACTTTAGTATGAGATTCATAATGGACTCAAGGTATCAGCTACCCAGGAGCAACCTTTAGCCCCAAGAGAAAATTCTGACTTTATGGGTTGTTTTGTGGCCAACATCATTCTTTCTAGTTTTGTCTGTGGCCTAAACCGTGAGAAAACAATAATTGGAAATGCCACAATGAAAATAATAGAGTGATTCTTCTTGTTGCTATGGTGACAAGAATAAATGGAATCCATGGCTCTCTGAAAAATTGCCTGAAAGTATACTTTAGCATTCCACAGTGGGTGTATTTGTTAAGAATTTTAATCTGTCAGCTTCCATCAAAATGGCACGGCACTCAGAGAAATAGTTTACATCTGTACTTTTAGCCGGTTTTGATTATTTTAAAAAGAAAGCAGTGGAAAATAATGATGACTATCATTATATTGGAAATTTAAGTAATTTTCTAAAGTATCTTGCCGGGTACAAACCTAAAAGCACATTAGTTTTGTTTCCAACATCATAGAACATGTCGTTGTCAGCACCAGCTGAGCTTTGGATGATTTTCCAGGTCGTCAATAAGCATTGGTATGAAATAGGACTCACAGGTCAGTCTAGAAACCAGAGGATGTGGATTCCAAATTTCATTCAGTGTAAGACGGTTCTATCGGCTTAAGAGAGTCAGTGAATCCCAGGGCTTCCTGAAACCTCTGGTTGTGAGCAAAAGGTCATCATCTCCTGAGTATCTTACTTCCTATTCTCCGTCCTTGAGGTCATTTACGTCTATCGCAACCACATGATGGAAATCCTGAATAATGGTGGTCTTGTACACATCTCTTCCCAACCTGCGTTCTGGGACCTTTTTCTGGCAGCTTAAAATCAGCAGTGGTGACTCTCTGCGCCACATATTGACAAATGCTGCAGATCAAGGCTTGATTCAATGTTTTGTTGATGGTCGGGCTTAAGACCGCAATGGAGAAAATGCAGTAATGAGATCAAGCCTAAAAGTGTATCAGGTCTGTCACTGTTTGCTTTGAGAAGAGCACAAAAATTGAGGTTATCTCCTCCCAGTGCTGCAAACGCTTATTAGAGTTCACGACAAATTCACTAGTTATGGACCAACAAGCAAAATTCTGATACTCATTTTTCTTGTTTCACTTTCGCCTTATTCATTTACCTAAACAAGGCCTCAACCGACACTCATCATTTGCAGACCAGCACAATTTATAATAGAGTCATGTGGTTGGGGAACATTTACCTCAAACATCCGTGGAGCTGGGGAAGTTGGGTGGAAGCATCTAGATTGTCAGGAAAGTCTTAGTGCCCCTGACACTCGGTCACTGACTGACAGCAGCCCGTGGTGGGGTGGCCTGGGTGCAAACATGCAATGGGTTTCAAAGTGTCGCATCTGCTCCCTTGGCCAATCACACTCCCAGTGGTTGGAGTTCTGCGAGGCACACTCTCCTGGCTGCCATGCTGATTCCCGGTGTAGTTGGCACTGAGGCCTCATCTTGTCCTATGGAGATTTCTGGGGCTAGGATGGCCTCTCAGAGTGGTTCCAGTGAGGCAACAGGGCCAGGCCATTGTCCTACCCATCAGCCAATCCCAGGCTGAGGGCATCCCCCTCAGAGGAGGCAGATCCTTGGACAAGGCTGTTCTCCAAGGCTGAGGGTCATCCTGTGAGGGGCAGAGCTGGGAGGTCGGCTGTGTGTGGTCAGTGGCCCAGAGTCCCAGAAGCTGGGGGATGGGTCATCCACCCCAAGAGGGGATTTGGCCAGAGCGCCACAGTATTTACTGGACCCCCTTGGAAGTCTGCAATATTTATTAGCATTTAAAAGGCTCTGAGAAATCCTGGGGCTAACTCTGTCTAATCCAGCATTTCCTCCCCTTATTTAACCAAGAAGCCATTGTGTGTGGGTGTGCCCATCAATATCCCTCAGTTTTGGTCCCCTGCAGAACACGGTCTGGAGAGAAGGGCAGGATCACGTCCGTGTATGTCATGCCGAGCAAGTTGGATTCTCTGCTCTAGGCACCGGGGAGCTGTTTTGATTTGACCCTCATTTTGGAAAGAGCACTTTTGAGGTGTATGGAGGGTTGACTGCGGTGGGAGAGATGGCGGCTGGGGGTTTGTTTAGGAGGCTGTCATATTTTCCGGGAGAAAGATGATATGGGCCTGCGTGTGGACAGGAGTGTCAGAGAGAAGCGGCAACCAGAGAAGGTTTAAGAGATGGAAACAATAGGGTCTAGTGATACGTTGTCCTCACATTGCTCCGTCATCTAGCTCTGCGTCCTGCGAGCTCACCCCTTGTTCCCATTTCCAAACTGGGAAACTCTCTCCCACTTCTCCCTGCCCCCCCCCCTCCCTCTCTCTTCCCGCACCCGCCCCCTTCTCCTCCCAGGTATGAATCTCTGAAATGGCATGTTTAACAAGCTCACCTGACAGAAAAGCGTTTATATGCTCATTCTTTCAGGCTCCAGTTGGTTTGTACCCATTTCATTTTCTTGTGTTCTCTGCTGAAAGATGAGAAATAATTAGGCAGCATCCTCTGACAGTGTCACACTTGTTGTGTTGACACTTCACGTTTCGATGGCTTTTCCAGGGAGCTAGTAGCACTGTCTATGACACAGAGAAACAGGAAGCCAGAGTGCGAACATATTCTCAAGCATTTACCTCAGAATTCATTTGTTCCCATGCTCCATAGTTTTTAGTGCTATTGGAAGACTATTATTTCTCGTCAAGAAGAAGATCTTGCTTCATCAACTCTATAGGAGGGTGGGTTTTTCCTCAGCTTCTGAATTCAGTCTCTCCTTCCTCTTCAGTGTATATTTTATCGGCAAAGAGTACCTCCATTTAGGTGATTTAAAAAACGAAGTCAACTCTGACGCTCTTTTTCTACTTTTCCCATGCCAAGAAGTCTAAATCAATAACTGAAAAATATTTTTGTGGTACTCTCAAATGTATTTACTTACAGCTGGCCTCGAGGAAGTTCGTGTAGCTACCAGGAGGGAGTCCTGGTGGAGAGATGAGGAAAGCACTTCCAGGAAGGGAGCTTCCCCTTTGGAGGATGAGGGGTACGAATTCTTCACCTCTAGAATTTGTAAATAGCTGAATCAGAGAAGAAGCATGTTTTCAAACTTGCCCACAGAATCCAATTTTTGAATTTTAATCGGGGCAACTTTTCTCAGATCTGGAAAACGTATTGAAAATCGAGGGTGAAGTAAACCAGTTTACACATTTTACACACTTACCACTTCAGCTTTTATTGTCGTGTTTTTTCTCGGTTGAGGAGAGAAACATTTGACAAAGGGGCCGTTTCTGTTACTCGCATACCACAGGGCCTTCGCTGGGCCCTAGGAGAACACCTACAGGGAGCTGGTAAGCTGAGCTGCAGAGCAGGACGCTGGCTGCCTTTCTCCAGGCGAAGAAGAAGAATTCCAGTTGCTTCTTAGACCTGCTCGGCCTTGAAAGAGCCTGGCCGGCTGTGAGAGGGCCCAGCTGAGACCTTGCTGGGGAGGGCACTCCTGGTCAGCCAAAGGCCATTGCTGAGCACAGGGCTTTTGGATGCTGACAGCCCAGGAGCAATCATCAGGCTCCTCAGCAACCCTGGACCAACTGACTCTGCAAGAGCTTGTAGGGAGATGGTTTTAGGAACTCACTCCCAGGATGTGAAGAAGGCCCATCTGGATGTGGGTACTTGACTCCGAGGATGTTGTAGTTAAGCTAACATACCTCAAACACTGTCTGGAGCCCTACAATTATAGTTTTGGATGATGAGTGTCATGGACGGAATGGCCACAGTCCTGTGACCCATTGTGGCCAGTAGGAAAAGCGAGATTGGGCCCGAGTGAGCGTTCCCGGCTTATGAGACTCTGATACTCTGAGCCAAGTTCTGGGGGCATGAACCTCTGTGGACAGGTTCCCCACACAGGGAACCCCCCAAGAGTTCCAGAGAGATTCTTTGTGACACATGTACCAGACAACAGGTTAGGATCCAGAGTACATAGAAAAACTCCTCCAGGGGCATCTGGCTGGCTCAGTTGGTAGAGCTTGCGACTCATGATCTTGCGAGTTTGAGCCCCATGTCAGGGTAGAGATGATTTGAAAAGAAAATATGAAAAAAACAAAAACAAAAACAAGCCTCCCACAAATTAGTAATAAAGAGATAATAGAAAGTTAATGAAAAAAATCATTCACTAAGAGAAGGTCCCAAGAAAAATGGGCAAGAGGCCATGAAAGAACATTTCACAGAAGAGAAAACATAGCCGATAAACTCGTGAAAAATGTGCACCTTCAGTAGCAAGCAGGGAAACGCAAAATGTGAAACCACTGTGGGGTATCCATGTACACCACTTCATTGGCAGAAAATAAAGGAAAACAATACCAAGCGTTGGTGAGGCTAGGAAGCAAGACCTTGTCTTCATACAGCACTGTGTGGAGTCTAAACCCACGCAAGGAGAGCAGAAAACAAGTTAGCAGCAATTAGTTAAGGTGAGCACTCCCGCAACTCAGCAATGACCCTGCAAGGAATGTAATGTGCAGAAGTATGTTTAGCATCAATATTTATAGTCGTAAAAATTCAAATCAACCAACGTACCCATCAACAGAAGACTGGATAAAGTTTAGTTTACTCCTACAAAGGAATACTATGTAGCAATGACAAGAAAGAAAGTACAATTCCAGTGATCAAGATCAGGAATATTTTTTTAAAGATTTTATTTATTTATTTGAGAGAGAGAGAGACCGAGAGAGAGCATGAGCTGGGGGAGGGCCAGAGGGAGAGAGAGAAGCAGGCTCCCTGCTGAGCAAAGAGCCTGATGTGGGACTCGATCCCAGGCCCCTGGGATCATGACCTGAGCTGAGGGCAGATGCTCAACTGACTGAGCCACCCAGGCGCCCCAATATCAGGAATTTAAAAAAAAAAAAACAGAGTAAAAACAAGCAAAATAGCAAGACACAGAGGAATGCATCCAGTGTGGTCTCATTTCTATAAAGTTGAACAAGAGGCAGCAGTCGATGATATATATTGTTTAGAGATTTGCACACATGGGGTGGAACTGAAAGGAAGGTTAGAAACTAAGAGACATGGAAATCAGGGGGGTGGCCATCCGTAGTGGAGCTTGTGGGGTGTAGGGGTGTGATAGGGATGGGCATGCGGAGGGTGTCAAGCTCATTTGCTTTATTATTTAAACTATATGTTAAACCAGATGTTATTTAAATTATTTATTTGCATGTCTGTATATGTATATGTAATTACTCTATGATGTTATTTCACATTTAAAAAAAGTAAAGAGGGAGAAGAAGGGGGAGGAGCGACACCAATTGGTGTTTGGGGCCCCAGAGGAGGTGCATTTAGCCCAATGTGAATGGATACCTTTGGGGAGTAATAAAGAAATGTCTGCATCATTTCTGCAATGGCTGCTCTAGACTCCATGCGTATACCCTGCTCAGACTGGGTCCTTGTGGCGCTGGACTGAGACCCCTCACCCCTCCAATGGTGGGCTTTAGGAATGGCTTCCTGTAGAAGATTTTGCTTGAGCTGGACCCCGAAGGGTAGAGGGTAGGATCTGCATGAGCATAGAAACTTAGGTAGTGAGATTGTCATCTAGTTCAGTGAGGATTGATTGAGGTCCTGTTGAAAAAATAAAGGAACAGGGACATATACAGCGGCATCTGAAAAGTGTTGTAAGTTTGCATGAATGAGGTATTATAGCAATAGTTGCAAAGAGGATACTGCTTTCAGTTGTAAGAGAATCTTAATAGAGCCTTAGAGTCGTAATATTTCAGAGCCGGGAAGAGAGAGGAGAGCGTTTCCTGAGCCCTACCCGAGTCAGGCATTGTGTTCGATGTTTTACATGCCCAGGTGGGCGGAAAGGGCATTCCAGGAGAAGAGAGTGACGGAGCAAAGGCTGGAGGAGGAAATCACAGCGTTCATCCAATAAATGGTGAGTGGTACAGTTTGAGTAGAATAAAATGATAAGTTAGTATTTGTTGAGGAAGTTGGAAGATTTCTCTGTAAAGGGCCCAGACAGTAAATATTTTAGGCTTTGTGGACAACACGGTCTCAACCTTGCTGTTGTACATGAGAGCAATCAGAGGCAACGTGGGTGTGGCTGAGTTCCAGTAACATCTTATTTACAAAAATAGGCAGGGGGCTGGATTTGGCCCACAGGCCAGAGTTTGCCAACCCTGATTTATTGACTAGTTACTATGTGACAAATGAACTCTGTGCTAAGTACTCTATATGCATGATCTCAATTCTCAAAACAATCTCAGGAGTAGGGCCCTATTACTACCATTCTTTCCCATTTACACACTCGGAAACCATGGAAATCTCAAGAAATTAAGGTTGCCTAGTAACAAGTAATGGATGTAGGGTTTGAATCAGAGAGTCAGCCTCCAGTGTTCACTCTTAATCACTATGCTGCCCAATAATTAGAGGGATAGTTGGGGGGATGTGGCTCTCATGGAGATCCTTGTTGCCAGGCTGAGTCATCTGGGTTAGACAATAGGGAGCCATGGCAGGTTCTAAGTGGAGTCTGATATAATCAGAGCTGTTGCATACCCTGTTCTCCCCAGCCTTGTTCTCTTCCATTGAGGCGTAAGCTGCTGAGCTGTCTCTCACTTGGGTTTTCACAAGCAGGGCATCAAAGACAACTTTAAGATCGTTTGGCATCAGCCCTGCATATTTGGGGGTGGTCCAGTGTGGCGGGGAGAAGGTGACCGTCCAGCTCAGGAGGGGCCTCTTCCTTGACAGACTAGGAGCAGATAGCCCGCAGGAACAGCTGAAATAGTTTCCGATAAATGACACTAGTGGCAGGTTTTCTGCACTTGCGACAACAGAAAACCCTCATTGGTTCCTGGTGGCCTGTTTGAGTTGGGGCACCCGTGTCCATACTGTCCCCACTGGCACCGTGAGCAACCAGTCCCATGGCAGCCCTCTCGCTTCAGAGAGCAGTTTGGTAAGCTCTGCTTTTCCATTTTGTAAGCATGCCCAGACGTAAGTATCATGTTGCTTCCTTGTGAAAGACTGACACTATTTTCATTTCACAGGGGCAGTCACTTGATAATCACGTCTCCATCCAGAAGACAAGAACTTATGAGAAAGGGTCCCTATTACCAGGTTTGAGAAAGGGCTGGATCAAGGATAGGAACCACCCGCTGCTCATTTATATCCTAATTCATGTCATCATGGTTGGTAAGGGAGGTATGGGGCCACGTCTTGAAGATTGTTATGTCACACCAAGGAGTGAGGATTTCCCCTCTAGGTCAGTGTCTCCTGAAGGGTGCTCCAAAGAACCACACTCCTACGAGATATTCTCCAAAAAGAGTTCCAGAACTGATTTGTTTGCAGGAGCCCCACTCCTGCATCTTGGAACTTCATGATACACAATAGCACTTTAAAGGCTCTGGGTAGTTTTATGGTAAAGAATAGCGAACACATCTTTTAACTTGGCCTTTCCAAAGTTAGTTGGCCATATACAGCCCTCACTTCAGATAATACCTATTAAAATTCTTATAGTGCTGGTGCTCCCCAGGCCTCATTGAGAGAAATATTGTTGCAGGTGATTAGGGTCAATGGGGCATTTTAGGAAAAGTAGGATCACCAGATAAGTGTTTTAGAAAAATAACTCAGGCAGCAGATTGAAAGTTGAGTTAAAGAGAGTTAGACTCAAGTTAGGCAAAAGAATCTAACCAAAATCATGAAAATATCCTAATAGTCCAGGAAAAATGGGAGCCCAGAGTATTGACAGGGATCATGGAGATAGAGAGGCAGATCTTGTCCAGACGGTTTTCTGAGATGGGATTCAGAACACATATGATGGACTGAATATGGTTGCAGAAGGAGAAGGAGAGACAAAGATTGCCCCGGACTATCTAGCTTGGTTGACCAGATGGATGGTTATACTGTGACCCAAGCCTGGAAATGCAGAAGGAGAATTTCCAACATGGCTGCCTTTTAAAACAATGTTAGTTCACTGCTTTCTGGATCCATACAGTTGATGTCACAGAGCAAGTACAGGCAAGGTGAACATGAAAGCCTCAGGCTCTGGGCTCTGGCAGAGATGTGTAGTTTATATGTCCCACAGATTTCTCTCTTTCTTTTATGCTTCTCTGTTCAGTTTCAGGCTTCAGGGTATGAAACCTAGCAGGGCATGTTGGTTGGGAACATAAACACGTCTCTTTCCTGTCAAGATGCTTAATTACAGCAATACATTATGACACAATTAGCCAGCCTGGTCTGTCGGAAAGGCTCAGAAACAAGAATGATTGTTTAGAATGGGAGTTTCCAAGCTAATTTGTCAGAGAATTTTGGGAAGTCACAATGGGTAAAGTTTATCAGAGGCAGCAATTATAAGTTGTCTCTGGATGCATCTCAGATGGGAGAATATTTAAAAGCAGCATAAATACTGGACTGTTATCCTTCTATTTCTGGAAGACATTGTAACAAAAACCATCATAATATTGTCTCTGGGTTCCCTATTGCAAAAAAAGTAATAACTGAAAATTATGCAGAAGGGTACAAGCTTGACATAAAGTACCAAAATATGAAAACTCTGGTTTTCTGGAAATATCACGAGAGAGGTCAGTTTATTAGCACTATGTCCATATACTTTATTGCCAGTAATTTTAGGTGCATTTTTATAACCACCATTCTGTGATTCATCAATTTACTTCTATAGAGTTCTCTTGTATATACCCAAATTCTATCATGCCAACCTGACACCTTTACTAGGCTATATGTTCATATTTCAGCTTTAACATTTATTGAGAGTCAATATTAGAAAGAGCTACATAAAGAACATTTCTGTACCTTTTGTAAAACTCTTGAAGATACTGTTTGTTTTTCTGCCTTGTTTTTTCATGGAAGGATCACGCAACCACTTCTTTTAAGTATTTAGCACAAGAAAAAGAAAAACGATTGTTTCCTTTTCTGAGCTCTGACTGGTTATATTTTCCTTTTTGTTTTAGCTGTCAAGAAAAAAATGACAGTAAATTTAATATTCAATCATAGTAGATATCCTATTTCCTATGCCAGCATTGCCTTGAGTGGGTTCCATGAAAGAGAGGCCCATAAGATTTTCTGTGCTTAAATACAACTGGGAATTATGGGATACCATATGTCCTGATACATATTAATATACAAAAGGCTCAGAGAAGTCTGTAGAAAAGAAAACTATGTTACTTTCATCCAATTTCCCCCCAGTTTATTTGAGGAGAGGACCCTTTTTTTTTTTTCATATAACATGTATTAACACTTCTTGGTATTAGTGTTCCATAAAATATATATATATAAGTATATATTTTAAAGATTTCATTTATTTGACAGAGAGAGACACAGTGAGAGAGGGAACACAAGCAGGGGGAGTGGGAGAGGGAGAAGCAGACTCCCCACTGAGCAGGGAGACCGGTGCGGGGCTCGATCCCAGGACCCTGGGATTATGACCTGAGCTGAAGGCAGACGCTTAACGACTGAGCCACCCAGGCTCCCCTAAAATACATATATTTTTATTCTGATAAAATATATACATAAGATTTACCATAGTAACAATTATAAGTGTACCCTTCAGTGGCATTAAGTACATTAAGGTTGTGCAACTACCTCCCCAACTATCCCCAGAACATTTTTTTCATTTTCCTAAACCTTCCACAAATAGTGACTACTGATTTCCGTCACCCCCAGCTACTGGCAACCACCATTTTACTTCCGCAGAATAAACCCTGGGGACATACACATCCAAATGATTGATATATTTGCTGGCCTCCTTTAACGTGGTTTTGATTTACAATTTTTACTTTAATTATCTTTTTATCTTTTTACTGTTTTATTAGCTACCTGAAATGCTGTAACTCCTCTTAAAGACAAATAGCTTATACATTATAAGCAAAGATTTCATAATTAGAGATTGACAATGTATGTTAGCAGAGGAAGACTCTTTAAGAAAAGAAGCTTAATAAGAAATTTGGAACACAACACACTATGAATTTGTATAACAGTGAATAATATATTTTAACATTAATAATATTTATATTAACTGTAGATAATATAATCTCAGGATTTCAAGGGAACTCCAAGGTTGTACGCTCCAGTCACACCGAAACATTGTAGTTAACCATGAACATGTTCTATTATGACCCTGGCATTGCGTAGCTGTGTCTTATTCTTGGGAATGCCATCCTCATTCCTTCATATGAGCAGAATTAACTACTCACTTCTCTTTTCACATCTGTGTATAACCCTGTTTAAACCACTCTTGATACCATAATTCACATTACTATAATTAATTTGTCCATATGACTGTATCTCTCACTAGATTCTGAAACCATGAAGGGCAGAGAATGTTCTATTTACCTCTCTTGTAACCAGCAGATGAGAGATGCTTAATAAGTGCTTGTTAAATTAAACAATCTAGCCCAACCATCCATCCAATGCTGGAATGGTTTCTAGGACATTCTTGCCTAGGTGTCTTTTCTATGGGTGAGTGCTTCTATTTTTTTTTTTTTTAAGATTTTTATTTATTTATCAGAGAGAGACAGAGGCAGGCAGAGGGAGAAGCAGGCTCCCTGCTCAGCAAGGAGCCTGATGCAGGACTCGATCCCAGGACCCTGGGATCATGACCTGAGCCGAAGGCAGACACTTAACAGACTGAGCCACCCAGGCGTCCCTGGGTGAGTACTTCTAGAAAGCCCCACCACATGAGACAATCCATTAATCTATGGATAATTCTGGATGTTCAAAAATTCTTTTTAAATTTTTTAAAGATTTTTATTTATTCATTTGAGAGAGAGAGAGAGAGAGAGTGAGAGGGAGAAGCAAACTCCCCGCTTAGCAAAGAGTCTGACATGGGACTTCATCCCAGGGCCCTGAGATCGTGACTTGAGCCAAAGGCAGATGCTTAACCGACTGAGCCACCCAGGCGCCCTCAAAAATTCTTTCAATAAAGAATGACCTATCTTGATGTAAGTGTAAATACTATGAGAATTGTAAACATATGAAAGCTCTTTTTTTTTTTCCTTACTGTTGTCTACTACTGTATTCCCAGCACCTAGAAGAGTCCTAGGCACATAACAGGGAGTCAATAAACATTTGTTAAATGAATAAATGGTATCATATTTTATATTAAAATCAGAAATGAAATGGCCTGTTATAATTATTACTTAATCCTTTAATGTTTTAATGAATGTATAAAACAATAAGAAGGACTTTCACAATTATTAGCAAGAAGAAACAAAAATTTTCATTATTTGTAACTGATATCTGATATAATTTTATATCTAGAAAATCCAAGACAACTAACTGATACACAATTCAAAATTAGAAAGTTTACTAGGGTTGCTTGTTACAAAATTAGTGTCTGAAAAAAATAATAGCTTCTTATATTATAAAAAATAAAGCCAACTAGTAAATAGAAATAAAAAATCTTACTTGCAATAGCAGCCAAATAAGAAGTATCCGGAAATAATCTTCTAAACATGAAGCACCTATATGAAGCAAATGAGAAAGGTGGTGGATAATTGGTGAAATACTTGAATATAAATTAAGCTGGCTCTCTACCTTATACCTTATACTGAAACAGATTTCGTATTCATTAAAGAGGTAAATGTAAATAAGGAAACTTGTAAAGACCCAGAAGGAAATGTGTGCAAGTATTTATCAGACCTTGCCAGATCTGGATGAAAGGAAGACTGTTCTAAGTATATGTGCTTTCCCCATAAAAAGAAAGACCAGTGGATTTGATTACATTAAAATGAAACACTTCTGTATACCAAAAAGCACCATAAGCCAAATTAAAGGTAAATGAAGAGCTAGGGAAAACATTTTCAATATAAATGACATAGGAATTAAGTCTTGATTACAGAATACACTCATGCAAACTGAAATTGGGTAAATACTCCAGTGAAGAGGATGAATAAAAACTTGAATAAGTCACAAATGGTTACAAGACTTACAGTGGTCAATAATCTAATGAAAACACCTCCAGCCTCATTAGTAATCAAAAGGAATGCAAATTAAAACAATGAGATGTTATTCTTTCCTAGAAAATTGATAAATTTTTTTAAAAAGTAGCCTCCAGGGCTGGTGAGGATCAGGTGGCAGGGCGCCCTTCTCCACTGTGGCAGGCATATAAACTGCTGCAACCTTTCAGTGAGGCGAAGGGGCAGCAGGTGTCCCAAATCTTAAAAATGTTTAATCCTTTGACCTAGTATCTTTTCCTAGTAATTTGTCTTAAGGATGCTGTTAGTGATGCTTGAACAAAGACATTTATCCTAGAATTATTTATAATAATGAGAAATTAAAAACAATAGTAGAATATGGGCACATTCATAAGTGTTTTGCAGCCATTTAAAATAATATTTTATTTTAACATGTATTTTTTATTTATTTTTTTATTATTATGTTATCTTAATCACCATACATTACATCATTAGTTTTTGATGTAGTGTTCCATGACTCATTATTTGTGTATAACACCCAGTGCTCCATGCAGAACGTGTCCTCTTTAATACCCGTCAGCAGGCTAACACATCCCCCCACCCCACTCCCCTCTAGAACCTTCAGTTTGTTTTTCAGAGTCCATCGTCTCTCATGGTTCGTCTCCCCCTCTGATTTCCCCCCCATCATTCTTCCCCTCCTGCTATCTTTTTCTTTTTTCTTTTTTCTTTTTAACATATAATGTATTATTTGTTTCAGAGGTACAGGTCTGTGATTCAACAGTCTTACACAATTCACAGCGCTCACCATAGCAATACCCTCCCCAATGTCTATCACCCAGCCACCCCATCCCTCCCACCCCCCACCACTCCAGCAACCCTCAGTTTGTTTCCTGAGATTAAGAATTCCTCATATCAGTGAGGTCATATGATACATGTCTTTCTCTGATTGATTTCGCTCAGCATAACACTAAAAGAATAAAGTATAGAAATATTAGTATATATTGTTTAAGTGAATAAAGTGGGGTAAATGTCTAGGTGTACCATATGATCCCAGTTTTGCAATACATACACATATAACATACATATGTATATGTGTGTTTTTGTGTATGCATGTAGAAATACAGACTGGAAGGCAGTACTAACGGTTACCTCCAGGTGATAGGATGATGGATAATGGCTGGATGATTTTTTTTTTAAAGATTTTATTTATTTATTTGAGAGAGAGAATGAGAGATAGAAAGCACGAGAAGGAAGAGGGTCAGAGGGAGAAGCAGACTCCCTGCTGAGCAGGGAGCCCGATGCGGGACTCGATCCCGGGACTCCAGGATCATGACCTGAGCCGAAGGCAGTCGCTTAACCAACTGAGCCACCCAGGCGCCCTGGCTGGATGATTTTTTTAAAAAAGATTTTATTTATTTATTTGAGAGAGAGAGAGACAGGAGCAGGGGGGAGAGGCAGAGGGAGAGGGAGAAGCACACTCCCCGCTGAGCAGGGAGCCTGATGTGGGGCTCTATCCCAGCCCCTGGGATCATGACCTGAGCTGAAGGCAGATGCTTAACCAACTGAGCCACCAGGCACCCTGGATGATTTTTAAAAATTATTATTATCAAGCTTGTATTTCCAAATTTCCTACAATAAACATACATTGCTTCTATAACTATAAATAGATATATTAAAAGGAAACACTCTTCTTGCTGATATGAAACAAATGAACTGGGAACTTGCGAACAGAACAAAAATAGAATTCCTTGGACGCTGCTGTCCTTCTTCCGTCACTTCCACTTTCACCCACATGAATCATCATCATCACATCATCCCATCCTTCTGGTTGTGCTCCTGAAAAAGTGCTCCACGTTGTTTAAACTGCGCTTGGAACGGGCACTCCACACTGCACGGTGTTCCACAATGCTCTGACCGGCGCAGACTGGAGGGGCTCCTTGTTCTAGATCCCACACTAACATCAGTGCCCCACATCCGAGGGGCTTTCACCTTCGTGCACCCACGGTGCTTGCGGAGCCCTGGGGGGTGCGGCCCCGTGGCTGCGTGGGACTGCGCCTGCATCCTGAAACGCGGCGCGCGGGCTCTGCATCTCACACACGCACCTGCGCGCACCTGCTCATGCACCTGCTCGCGCACCTGCACCCGAAACCCCGCTTCAGTTAGTGCCGGTGTCCTCTCCACCGTGGAGGCTCTGGGCCCAGCCTGCACACCGCTGTCCCTTTCTCTGGACACTTCTTAAGTCAGACAACTATTGTACCCAGAGGTCAGTTAACCATACCGCCGCCACTCATTTCAGAACAGAGATGTTGGTCACGTCTCGCTCAGCATGACGGGACCCCTGTAGGGTCTAGCAGCTTGTCCGGCACGCCCCATCTTTGCACATCTAGGAAGGAAGTCAGGCTCAATCTGATCTGATAATACACAGAATGTCCTCCCTGCCTCCTCTTAGCTTGCTGTGGCTTCCTTTATGTGCAAACAAGCCGTTGTTCCCCATCCTTTAGGGCACACTGTTGCGGCTTGTGAATCGTGAGGTGGGCCAGATTCCTCAGTAAGATTCCTATTTTCCATATCAACTTAAATATTGAAGGGGGAGGACACATGTAACCTGGTGCAGACTCTCAATAAGGTCTTTGGGTACCCAAAATCTTAAAAATGTTAATATCCATTTAGTGAGAATGGGCATTCCTAGCCGTAAGAAATTTTTATCTGTAAGTATTAATTCCTTCCCCGGTGGAAGCAAGGAGGGGCGGTGAGAAGAGGAAGTTCCCTGAATGGAGTGAAGAACTTCTGGTGGAATGGGTGGGAAGGGGCTGGGAGGGGCTGCAAAACCTCAGCTGGGATGGGTTTGGGATTCATTGGTTTACTTGTCTAATGAAATTGGACAAGAACCTGAAGCTCCTTTCTAACTGAAAAGGGTGTCAGAGTGAACAAGTTCGAGCAGCATGAAATTGGCTTCTGAAATGGAACCCAGCACATTAGCTCCGACCTTGGCATAGGACCTGCTAATGGTAGAGAGGGTCTGTGGGTCATGGTACCTGTGGTCCAACGTCTCCTGCCAGACTGGGTACTGACGGATGAAACTGAACTTCACCCAGGCCAGCCTGGCAACTGATCCTCTGTGCCGTATCTTCCAAAGCTGGTTGCAGGGAAATAAAGTTTAGAGGAAAAAAAGTTTCTGTGTTGTTGCTCAGCAAGGTGAAAAAACCCTGAAACCTCAACTGTACACTTAAAAGGGGTTAAGGGGCGCCTGGGTGGCTCAGTCGCTAAGCGTCTGCCTTCGGCTCAGGTCATGATCTCAGGGTCCTGGGATCGAGCCCCGCGTTGGGCTCCCTGCTCAGCAGGAAGCCTGCTTCTCCCTCTCCCACTCCCCTGCTTGTTTCCCTCTCTTGCTGTCTCTCTCTCTGTCAAATAAATAAATAAAATCTTTAAAAAATAAAAATAAATAAATAAATAAAAGGGGTTAAGACGATAAATCTTATGTTAGGTGTATTTTACCACAATTAAAAAATACATCCGTTAAATCATAAAAATGTCCACACTTGATATAAAACACAAATTAAAAATAAAATTGCATCAAATTTCTTCCAAATTTTTCTTGTGATTGAATTACAGTTTTAAAGCATTATGGTCTGAGAATATGCAGGAAATAATCTCAATCTTTTGGTATCGGTTGAGACCTGATTTGTGACCCAGTATGTGGTCTATTCTGGAGAAAGTTCCATGTGTGCTCGAGAAGAATGAGTATTCTGTTGTTTTAGGGTGGAATGTTCTGTAAATATCTATGAGGTCCAACTGGTCCAGTGTATCATTCAAAGCTCTTATTTCCTTGTTGATCTTCTGCTTAGATGATCTGTCTGTTGCTGAGAGTGGAGTACTGAGGTCTCTTACAATTAACGTATTGTTATCAATATGCCTCTTTATTTTGGTTAATGGTTGGCTTATGTAGATGGCTGCTCCCATGTTGGGGGTGTAGATATTTACAATTGTTAGATCTTCTCGTTGGGTAGACCCTTTAAGAATGATATAGTGTCCTTTTGTGTCTCTAACTACGGTCTTTAGCTTAAAATCTAATTTGTCTGATACAAGAATTGCTACCCCAGCTTTCTTTTGAGGTCCGTTGGCATGGAAGATGGATCTCCATCCCTTCACTTTCAGTCTGGATGTATCTTTAGGTTCAAAATGAGTCTCTTGTAGACAGCATATGGATGGGTCCTGTCTTTTTATCCAATCTGCAACCCTGTGCCGTTTTATGGGAGCATTTAGGCCGTTCACGTTGAGAGTGATTATTGAAAGATATGAATTTATTGTCATCATGTTGCCTGTGAAGAAACCTAAAAAAAATTACTTGGATTAGTTTCTTTTCTCCTTTCAGGATGGTTATGTTAATTTTTTGATTAACTTATAAAAAGGTTCTGTGCTAGGATAACATTTGAAAATCCTAGGTTAAGCAAAGATAAATATTGTTATTGCTGGAGTTTTACATATTGATGTGAATTCTAAATTTTCAAGAGGAAATTAGATTATGCCGTGTTTCCCAAAGTTATCTGGCCACTGAACACCACTTTTGTAGAACATCTCTGAAGACTTTTCTTTTTAGAGATTGCACTGAGGGAGGAAAGTACCAGGAAGCCGAATAATCCGGGAACCCTTGCATCTTTGACGCAGTATGAATTTTCTGTGGAGAAGTATGTGCTCTACAAAATCATCTGTCTTCACGCTTTTGCATAGTCATTAAAATATTTTTGCTTTCCCCTTTGTCTTCTAGTTAATGTTCCTTTTGAAATATTCAATTTCTCAATCAGCTGAGGGAAAAAGGGATTTTTTTGGTACCCATGCCAAGAAAGCTAGAGGAACAAAGTGCTCTAGAACCTCGACTCTCAAATATTAATGTGTGTATGGGTCATCTGCAAAGAGGCTCACCTCACAGAGATTTTTGACTTAGTGGATTGTTGGGGGAGAAAGAAACTACATTTTTAATAACAGGTGGCCCTGTGAGCTGGAATTAAGTACAGTGGTAACAGTCACTGTCTTGTGGAGAATTAGGAAGAACCAGCTGGGCTGGGATGGGGTGGCTGAGAAAAGGCAGCTAGGGAGGGAGAAAAACGGTGGGCATGTAGGATCGGTGCCTGCAGAGGTGTGCTGGAGCTTGGGACAAAAGGAAAAATCAGTAATACTGGTCTTGTCTTCATTCATTTATTTATTTATTTATTTATTTATTTATTTTTACGTTTAAATTCCAGTAAACATGCAGTGTTATATTAGTTTCAGGTGTACAATATAGCGATTCAGTAATTCCATATATGACTCAGTGCTCATCCCAACGAATGTACTCTTCATCCCCGTCACCTATGATACCCATCCCCCCACCCACCTCCCCTCTGGGAACCATCAGTTCGCTCTCTGTAGTTAAGAGTCTGTTCCTTGTTTCCTTTTTTCCCTTTGCTTGTTTGTTTCTTAAATTCCACATATGGGTAGTCATATGGTATTTGTCTTTCTCTGACAGGCTTATTTTGCTCAGCATAATACCCTCTAGCTCTACCCATGTTGTTGCAAAAGGCAAGATTTCATTCTTTTTTTTATGGCTGAGTAATATTCCATTGTATACATATACCACATCTTCTTTATCTATACATCTGTGTACGGACACAGGCTGCTTCCATAGCTTGGTGTTGTTCAAGTCTCTCTCTTTTTTATTTATTTTTTTTAAAGTTTTTTTTTTTTTAATTTGAGAGAGAGAGAATGGGAGATAGAGAGCACAAGAGGGAAGAGGGTCAGAGGGAGAAGCAGACTCCCCGCTGAGCAGGGAGCCCGATGTGGGACTCGATCCCGGGACTCCAGGATCATGACCTGAGCCGAAGGCAGTCGCTTAACCAACTGAGCCGCCCAAGCGCCCTATAGCTTGGTGTTGTAATAATGCTGCAATAAACATAGGCATAAATCCCTTTGAATTAGTGTTTTTGAATTTTGGGGGTAAATACCCAGTAGTGCCATTGCTGGATTGTAGGGTAGTTCTATTTTTCATTTTGTGAGGAACCTCCAAACTGACTTCCACAGTGGCTGTACCAGTTTGCATTCCCAACAGCAGTGCATGAGGGTTCCCTTTTCTCCACCTCCTCACCCACACTTGTTATTTCTTGTGTTGTTGATTTTAGCCATTCTGATAGGTGTGAGGTGATAGCTCATTGTGGTTTTGATTTGCATTTCCCTGATGATGAGTGATGTGGAGCATCTTTTCATGTGTCTGTTCGTCAGCTGGATGTCTCCTTTGGAGAAATGTCTGTTCAGGTCCTCTGCCCATTTTTTTTAATTGGATGATTTGTTTTTTTGGTGTTGCCTTGTATCAGTTCTTTATATATTTTGGATACTAACCCTTTTCTGGATATGCCATTTGCAAATGCCTTCTCCCATTCAGTAGGCTGCCTTTTAATTTTGTCGAGTGTTTTGTTTGCTGTGCAGAAGCTTTTAATTTTGATGTAACCCCAATAGTTTATTTGCTTTTATTTCCCTTACCTCAGGAGACCTATCTAGAAAGATGTTGTTATGGCTGATGTCAGAGAGATGACTGTGCTCTCTTCAAGGATTTTTATGGTTTCAGGTCACACAGTTAGGTTCTTAGTCCATTTTGAGTGTCTTTTTGCGTGTGGTGTAAAAAAGTGGTCCAGTTTCCTTCTTTCGCATGTAGCTGTCCAGTTTTCCCAACATCATTTGTTGAAGAGATTGTCTTTTTCCCATTGCATATTCTTGCCTTCTTTGTCAAAGACTAATTGACCATATAATTGTGGGTTTATTTCTGGGTTTTCTATTCTATTCCATTGATCGATGTGTCTATTTTTATGCTACTACCATATTTTTAAAAATTACTACCACTTTGTAATATAATGTGAAGACTGGAATTGCGATACCTCCAGTTTTGTTTTTCTTTTTCAAGATTGCTTTGGCTGTTTAGGGTCTTTTGTGGTTCCATACAAAGTTTAGGATTGTCTTAGTTCTGTGAAAAATGTTGTTGGTATTTTGATAGGGATTGCATTAAATCTGTAGATTGCATTGGCTGGTATAGACATTTTAACAATATTTGTTCTTCCAATCCATGAGCATGGAATGTCTTTCCACTTCTTTGCCTCATCTTGAATTTCTTTCATCAGTGTTTGATAGTTTTCAGAGTATAGGTCTTTCACCCCTGGTTAAGTTTATTCCTAGGTATCTTACTCTTTTTGGTGCAATTGTAATGGGATTGCTTTCTTAAGTTCACTTTCTGCTGCTTCCTTATTAGTGTCTAGACGTGCAATGGATTTCTGTACATTGATTTTATATCCTATGACTTTATTGAATTCATTTATCAGTTCTCATAGTTTTTTAGTGGAGTCTTTAGGGTTTTCTATAGATAATATGTCACCTGCAAATAGAGTTTTACTTCTTCCTCACCAAATTGGTTGCCTTTTATTTTTTTGTGTTGTCTGATTGCTGTGGCTAGGACTTCCAGTATTATGTTGAGTAACACTGGCGAGAGTGGTCACCCTTGTCTTGTTCCTGACCTTAGGGGAAAAGCTCTCAGTTTTTCCCCATTGAGTATGATATTGGCTGTGGGTTTTGGGCCTTTATTGTATTGAGGTATGTTCCCGCTAGACCTACTTTGCCAAGGGTTTTTATCATGAGTGGATGTTGTACTTTGTCAAATGCTTTTTCTGCATCTATTGAAGTGATCATATGATTTTTAACCTTTCTACTGCTGATGTGACATATCATGTTGATTGTTTTGTGAATCTTGAACCACTCTCACAACCCAGGAATAAAACCCATTTGATTGTGGTAAATGATTTTTTTAATGCATTGTTGGGTTTGGTTTTCTAATATTTTATTGAGGATTTTTGCATCTATATTAATAAGAGATATTGGCCTATATTTCTCTTTGGCCTATAATTTTCTTTTCTTGTAATCTGTCAAGTTTTGGTATCAGAGTTACACTGCCCTCATTTAAAAAAAAACAGGTGAGTTGAATAAGATTAGATTGTATCAATGTCAGTTTCCTGGTTTTTTTCCCCACATTTCTATGTGTTTATTTATCTTTGAGTAATATACAAAACATACATTAATTCCCCTCTTCTTGGTTGTTATGTTACAGTTATGCAAGAATATACCATTGAGAGAAACCCAATGAAGTGTATATAGAACTTCTATTGTACCTTAGAACTATATGAATTTATAACTAGCTCAAAAAGTTTAAAAAACTTTAAAAGTTTAAAAAAAGCTCAGTGTCTTATGATTAAAAACCAAAACATAAGTAAAACTCTTAGCCTGCTTGGCTTTTTTTTTTTTTTTCTTTTTTTTCAGTTTATGATCAGTAGACTTGGTGCATGAGCCTTCTTGGCTTTTCAACAAACTTCTTTATTCTGACAAAGACCATTGACAAAACAAACAAACAAACAGACAAAAAGCAAACAACCCTACAGTAAACTTAATAGTCACAGTCATAATATTAAAGGTATCTCCTCTAAAATCAAAATCAAGATAAGGATATTCACCATCACTTCTGTTCAACATTGTACTAAAGGGCCTACCAAGACCAGCAAAACAGGAGAAAGAAATAAAACCTTTAAGAATCATAAAGGAAGAAAAAAAGCTGTCATTATGATCAAGTGATAGTATTGTGTATGCATAAAATTTTTTTTTTTAAAGATTTTATTTATTTATTTGGTAGAGAGATACAGAGAGAGAGCAAGTAGGCAGAGAGGCAGGCAGAGGGAGAGGGAGCAGCAGGTTCCCCATGGAACAGGGAGCCCGATGTGGGGCTTGATCCCAGGACCCCGGGATCATGACCTGAGCTGAAGGCGGCCGCTTAACCAACTGAGCCACCCAGGCGCCCCTGTGTATGCATAAAACTTAAGAATATTTACAGAGAAATGTTTTGCATGAGGGAGTTAATGAGTTGTTTCAGGAAAATTTCTCCTGTTTCTTCCTTCTGCCGAACTGATTCATAATCGGCTTGCAGGTGCGAGGGTGCCACTCATTATATAGTAACATCAGGAGGAGGAAACTCATAAAACAGGAAATTAAATTAGACAAAGGTTCATGACCTCATCCTTCAAAGTCCTTTAGGGTCTCCATCAAAAATCCAGCCACCGTCCCGTCCTCCTCTAAGGAAATATGGATTACTGTTTAAGGTTCAAAATTATTTTCTATTTACTTTTGTCATTTTCAATCTTTAATTATTAGAATTGTGAGGATGTTCAGTAGGATATGAAATTCACATGGACGCAGTCTCAACTGCATTACAAGTCATCCAAGCTTTTTGTAGATTGATGTGCTTTAAAACTTCACCTCCATTTTGACACTGGTTCTCTGGGAAAACACATTTTGAATTTCAAACGGTGCTTTGAAATGGGTAGTCCAGAGACCTTGGTGGAGGCAAGGTTCTGTGCTTCCAGAATTCACCACCGCCACCATCTGTGACTGTGTCTTGGGCCCTAGGAATAGCAAGCCCTCCAGTGCTTTGTTGCCTTTTCCCCCAAATTTCTCGAGTAATAGGTATCAAAGGACGCATGTGGCAGGTTTAATAGTAGTCCCCCAAAATATATACCCGAGTCCTAGCCCTTATTTGGAAATAAGGTCTTTGCAAATGTAAGTAGGTTAAGGATCTCTAGGTGAGATCATCCTGGATTATCTGGGTGGGCTTGAAATCCAACGACAAGTGTCATAAGGGACACAAAGAGTAGAGGAGAAGGTGGCAGAAGATGAAGGCAGAGAGTGAGAGATGCAGCCATAAGTCTGAAAATGCCAGGAGCCATCCGAAACTGGAAGAGGCAAGAAGGAGTCTTCCCTAGATCTTTTAAAGGGAACGTGGCCCTGCTGACTCAGTTTTGGACTTCCGGTTTCCAGCCTGTGGGAGAATGAGTTTCTGCTGCCTTAAGTCATCACGTCTACGGTAATTTGCTTTGGCAGACCAGAAAATGAATACAATGCACTTCATGATCTACTCCTCCAGTTTACTTGCCTTATTGCTTTCATGGTCAGACCTAGGACGGCCACCTCCCATAGCCTTGACTCTGTGGTGACAGCCTTGGTAGATGGACATGTGCCAGGCATTGCGCTATGCGTGTCTTCCAGTTTAATCCTTGCAGCAAACCTGGCATCTGGTTATTAGGTCCATTTAGAAATATGGTTACTACGTCCTGAGAAGATAAAGTTGCTTGCCAAGGACACACAAGTAATAATTGTAACGCCCATTCATCGAGCCAGGCATTGCACTAAATTTTGCAAACAAAAACTCATTTAAATCTCCAGCAGTGGAGGTCGGTATCACTGTTCATTCCTGCCACAGATTTTTATAGAGTGCCTGCCCTGTGCCAGGCACAGTCCTGGATGCTGGGGATACCTCCGAGAACAAGACGATCGGTGACCCTCCCTCATGGAGTTTGCCTTCCCGTGTGCTGAGACAGACAGCGATGTGTAAGGGAGCCAAAGAGTCTGTCTTGTGGGGTGAAGAGCTACGGAGAAAAAGAAATCAGAGAAAGGGGAGAGGAGATACTGCGTTGGGGTGGGCCGTGCAGGGAGTTACCGTTTTAAGTAGTTTGGTCAGGAAAGATCTCATTGAGAAGGAGAAGCCTGAGCCGTGCTCTCTGGGTAAGGCATCTGGGCTCATCTACGTTTTGCATGAGAAGATTTCAAGGCTCTGGGGGGTGAAGTGACCCGCCCACCACCTCACAGCGGTTCATTACAATGGGGCCACTGTGTGGAAGGAAGCTGCTTTAAAGTAATTATTTATCATCATTACAATAACTCTGCTCAATATATTAAAATTATATGTATTTTATATTGTATTTATATATATTTTATAAGATAGGTTATTAATATAGATGAGGACTATGTGTCTTAGGCAGAAGTGACCCGCCAAGCAGTGATCAGTGGCAGAGTCAGGAGCCAAGGGTAGGTCTCCAGGCACCTGCCCTTCCTACTGCCACAGATGGATGCCAGCTGACAGCCACCTCATTGCAAAAGTCTGACACGAGAGTGGGCCCCTGGGTGCCAAAGGTACCCAGGCTGTCAATTTCGGAGACAGAAGGATGTCAGCTGGAGCTGCAGAAGTACCATAAATCTCGCTCTCTGCCATCCAGAGACGCTGATAGTTAAGGCTCAGCTGGAAGCATATAGACAATCTATTTCCTTTTCTCTATAAATCCTCTTGCGTCCCGTTAATTGTATTGATCATTCGGGGTGGGGGAGGTATGGGTTAAATTTTTATCTTATCATTTTCTTCCCTAAGGAATCTATCACTTTCACAAACACTTTCTTGATTACATGTGAAGTATTTAATTTTGAATATATTTTTTAAAAAAATCTTGTTGCTGGGAATTTATTTGTTCAATGTTTGTGCCTCAAACTGTGGGAGTTTGCCATCTAGTGGCTCGATGATGAAATTACTTTTCCCTTGTCATTCAATGTTGGGTAGAAAATTTCAGGATGTTTCTCTTCATTTAGAAATGGAGAAAATTATCAGTCAGAATTGTACAAATCAGTAAAATTTTCTTATTAAAAAATGGAATTTAGAGCAGGAATTCTACATGCACAGAAGACTAGGTTGTAGGAGAATTAACAACAATTAAAGAACAAGATTCCTGGTGTTACTGAACCTCTAATGATCAGGTTGCCCATGCTTTTCTAAAAACATTTAAATAATTGTGCGATTGAGAGGGGCTGAGGGTCTTGTGGGTTTCAACCATGGAAAGATCCATAATTCTCAGTTTTAAATTCCTTCTGGTTAACGTATACACACTAGTTATCAGGTAATGCAGGTCTAAATGCAGACCCTAAAAATAGGATCTCATTAATAGCAAAAAATAAATAAATAAATAAATAACTGTCTGCTGGCCTCCCTCCCCATCATTATCAGGGGACTTTCCATCCCCCCTTAACCCCTCTCCACCCCAACTGGGACCAAGAGTTCTCAGGTTATCTTCCCTCCGCTTCTGGGCACAGGCCTTTCTGCAGTACTGTGGGTTTCAGAGCCAGATCAGCTGGATTTGACCTTGGCGAGTTAATACATTCTCCATGACTGATTTTCCTTATTTGTCAGACTTGTCATGAGGATCGTAGGAGCCGATTTGTGCAAAGTGTTTAGCACGGTGCCTGACACACCTAAGTGACACATGCATACGGCTTGGTTAGCAGGACTCTGCCCCCAGGTGGCGCCTGTTACGTTCTTCCTCTCTGGCTCATATTCTAGGTCCAGCCCCTGCGGTGCGGTTTGGCTGGTTGGCTCTGAGTCCTCTGCTGCTGGGAGGCCCTGTGGAGATGGACCATCGCAGGGTGCCACCTGCTGGATCCTCCAAGACCTACGGCCGTCCTGCTGCTGGTGCACCTCAGCCCCGAAGATGCTCCCGAGGTCATAGAAGCTGTTAAGTACTGATGCCTTTCATGGCCAGAGCCTTCGAGGTGGATGGTTGCACTCTTCTCTGATAAAACTTTTTTTTTTTATTTTAAAGATTTATTTATTTATTTGGGGGAGAGAAAGAGAGAGAGAGGCAGCACATGGGGAGGGGCAGAGGGAGAGGGAGACAGAGAGAGAAGCAGACTCTACAATGAGTATGGAGCCCGACATGGGGCTCGATCTCACAACCGGAGACCATAACCTGAGCCAAAATCAAGAGTCAGACCCTTAGCCGACTGAACCACCCAGTGCCCCTCTGAAAACACTTTTATGTCCCATTCTGGCACATCTCGCGTCTCCTGTAAGAGAGATTTCATAGAGGCATCACCTCGCATGCAATCAGCAGCCTTTCTTTGGTGAGGAGAAAGGGCTGACCAACCAGGGTCCACCTCTGGACGAGGGAATGGGGTCTGTGTCCACAGAATTGCTCAGCTGTGTCGTCAGACAAAAATCAGGGGCAAGAGTACAAATGGATGAGCTGCAGGCTGCCTGACAGTGTGGGGCTAAGAAGCAGATGATGTCAATTTTAAAGTGTAAGGTGTTTTGTTTTTTTTTTAAGTGATGGGAATTTGGATTAGATAAATCTAATAGTCCTTCCAACTCTGTAGTTTGATGCTTATTCACTGGCCTGTTTAATAACAAAGCACACACTAGTCATGTGCTTGGGGCACCAATAAGGCAGTAACCAACCCCAGAAACAACAAGACTACTATCCCTCCAAAAAACTCATTAATGACAGAAATGAGAAAAATCTAGGGAAAAAACTCTTTTTAATTTCAGCATTCTGTATGCTTTATGTCATTTTGCAAAACAATTTTTTTGTGGCTTAGTATTATTTTCAGTTTGAATTGAGTTGAATGTGGGGGCATCGTAATATTCTGATGCTCGGGGGTGTTGATCTGTATGTTTCCCAAACTGGAAAATGTTATAGTTATTTGTCAAGACTGGAAAAAAAGACCTCCAATGAAATTAGATGCCCCTTTTCTGGTTAACTTTTTCTATATGATCATCGTGCATTTTCTTTTTATTTCTGAATCTGATGATATAAAGCAAATTTGTAACCTTCAAAAGGGAACTGTCTTCTACCAATAAGTGACATGTCTAGTGGGGAGGCAGAAAGCCTTGCCTTGGGTCATAACATTCTTATTAATGATTTGGGTACAGATGTAGAAGAAATGGCAAATGTGGGCCCATGAGACAAAGATGGGGAGAAAGAGCTAATATTAGAGTGAATAGTGTTAAGAATCAAAATGACTTCCATATGCTAAAATGCTGAACTAAAACCAAGAAAGTAAGATTCAACAGAGAGTCTTAGCATTAATTGCGCGGGGGCCCAGATTCCAAATTTGGTGCCTCTTAGGTAACACCTGGCTGTTGTATTTTTAGAAGGGCACTGACAAACTGACAAAATTAGAAAATAAAATAAAATAGTTATAATTTTCTTCAACGTGGGCAAACTATTCTCCTAAACCCTTAACATATCTCATTTCTGATTTTCACAGAGCCCGGGACAAGCAGATATAATTGTCCGTATTTTATAGAAAAAGGAAATGAACCAGAGGGGTCACACACTCTTTTCCTCTCCTCCCAACCCCCTTGACAAAGTTAGGAAGTTTAATTCGAGGTTATGTGCTATTTTTTTTACCAGTCTGGGAACGTCCCTCCAAAGGACACAGGCCTGGCACAAATTCTGCACATCATGCTGTCGGAGATCGGAAGCTGCCCCCCACCCCAAACAGGCTCATTTGGTTAAGTGTCTGTCTTCAGCTCAGGTCATGACCTTGGGGTCCTGGGATTGAGCCCCATGCCAGGCTCCCTGCTCAGCGGGTTCAGTGCGCCTGGGGAAGTTACAGGAGGCTCCCGATTTGAAGACTGATGGAAAGAGTGGGAGGAAGAAGTCAGGCTGACAGTAGGAAGTCCAGTCCACTCACTGAGTTCTCAGGATGAAAGAACCTGACTCCTCTTTAATGTGTAAAGCACAGATCCACACACTAGCCACACACGCATACACACACATAAACAACATATCTGTATTATCAAAATTTCATGGTGTTGGGGGGGAGGTTAGTAAAAATAGCATCTAGAAATACTCCTTGGAGGATAAAAAAAAAAAAAAGATTCAGAAACACTGGCGTATATAGAGAGTGGTTGACTACTCCTCTCCCACCAAGCAAGCAAGGAAACGAACAAAAAATGTAAAGGATTCTTCTCTAAAGAAATTGAATGGACTGTTTTGGGGGAAATGGGGACAGCCCATGTGGGTGTTAATGCCTAAAGACCTTCTCATCCTGGCATTTTGGGGTCTTGTGTGCCTCCCTCTGAAGAGCAGGGATTCTCCAACATTCGTGTGCATAAGCATTACCTGGAAGGTTGTTAAAACACAGAATTGTGGGCTCCACCTGCCAGAATTTTTAGGGAATTCAGTCTCTGTCTGGCGGGACCTGAGTATGGTATTTGGATTTCTAACAAGTTCTCAAGTGGGATGATGGGATGATGGTTTTCACCAGGGGCTGCTTTTACCCCCAGATAGGCTTTTGGCAGTGTCAAGTGAGTTTTTCCCCATCTGTACTGAGATACAATTAACGTATAACATTGTGTATGTTTAAGGTGTATAATGTGATAGATATATGTATATATTGCAAAATGATTATCACAATAAGGTTGTTAACCTAATTACCTCCCATAATTACCACTTTATTTTTGAGAACATTAAAGCTCTATTCTCATAGTAACTTTCAAGCAAACAATAGAGTATTGTTAACTATCGTCCCTATGCTATATGTCAGATCAGTGGAACTTATTCATCTTATAAGAGAGAGTTTGTAGCCTTTAACCAACATCTCCCATTTCGCCACCCTTCAGCCCCTGGCAACCACCAGTCTACTCTCTGTTTCTATGTGTCTGATGCTTTTAGATTCCACATATAAGTGATAGCATACAGTATGTGTCTTTCTTTGTCTGACTTATTCCATTTAGCATAATGCCATCGAAGTCCATCCATATTGTCACAAGTGGCAGGATTTCCTTTCTTTTTTATGGCTGAATAGTATTCTGTTAGGTGTGCATGTGTGTGTGTGTGTGCGCGTGCATGCATGTGTACACACACCACATTTTCTTTACCCATTCATCTGTTGATAGAAACTTAGGTTGCTTCTGTGTCTTGGATATTGTGAATAACGCTACAATGAACATGGGAGGGCAGATACCTCTTCAAGATCATGATTTCATCTCCTTCAGATATATACCCACAGTTGGATTGTTAGATCATATGGTAGTTCTATTTTTAATTGTCTGAGGAGGTGCTGCACTCTCTTCCATAATGGCAGTACCAGGTTATGTTCCTACCAAGAGTGGAGTGGGGTTATAGGGATGTTTTTGATGGTCACAACTAGGAGATGATGCTACTGGCATCTGGTGATTAGAGGCCAGGAATGCCATTACATATCCCACAATACACACAGGACAGTCCCCCTAACAAAGTTACTCAGCCTTCAGCATCAGGAGTACAAAGGTGGAGAAATCCTGATCTAGAGTGAACCCTACCAGTCAACAGGCCTTATCTGTGATGTGGAGCTCCCAGTTACCTTTTCTATTACCTCATTTTAAAACACAACCGGAGAGTTGATAAGTGATTACAACACGTAAAAGAGACACTTGTATTGACTGATACAAAAATAACACTTGAAGAAATAGAGATAATTCAAGGAAACAAAGACAATTAAAAACACCTATATACCACCATCAGCAGTAACTTCAGTTGTATCTTCAGAGGGATTTGAGAAGATATTTGTCGGTGTACAAAATGTCACAAAAAAGGAACAGAGAATGGAAGATGTCCTGGAAATTAAAATTATAACTGTCAGATTTGAAATTTGATAGGAAGAGCGGGCTTTTTTTCCCTCTGTTTCCCTCTCCAGACCCTTACTCTGTACTCTCCTGCCCTGATGTATGCCTGGGAGACTGACCTCTACAAATTACATGATCTGGATTGTGTCGCATCTGACTTCTGGTTGGGTTTGGCCAATGAAAGGAGGAATGGTCGAAATACATGGGTTGGATAAGTGTTGTTCAGTTGTGAGTTGCAGTGCGGTTGGCCTTGAGTTCAATGTTACTGAATCACCAATAAGCACTAAATAAGATGTCTTTGAACAGAAACACACAGAAAACAAGGATACATTAATAATATGTTGACAAAAATGGGACCTGAGGCTCATAGGAACCTAACTTTGCATTTCTCCTAGGAACAATGGGTCAGCGTTCATTAATTCAGCATTTATGGTAATTTTATAGAACATACGAAGGTGAATAGTGAGAATCAACTGTCTATATCTCTCCTTATCCCTACGCCTCTGAGGTGTAGTTCCCACCTTTTCAGGCTCGGGGATGGCAGTGGCTTTGCACTGTTGCTGGTCCCTGGGAGCTTCACCATCCTTTGTTGGTTCTTTTGCACTGACAATACCTTTGTAAATACTTGGTTCCTTCATTAAATTTTCTTCAGTTATCCTTTTGAGTATGCCATTTGTTTCCTGCCAGGATCTTGATGATTCAGTTGGGTAGAAAATGTACTCAAGGGGTTCTCTCATATATAGAACAAAAAATAGTGGTTTTTTTTGTTTTTGTTTTTGTTTTTTTTTAGTGAGAGAAAGAAAAAGGTTGTCTAGGATCAGCTCTGGTAGGAGTGCCAGATAGAAGAGAGCAAATAGAGGACCAGAAAGTATCACTGATTCAAGGACATTTTACAGAATTAAAGGAAAACATGTATCTTCAGAGTGAAAGACTCAACAAAGTAAATAGCTCATCTATCTATTCAGGGCAAACCCCGAATCGTCAAACCCTCAAAATATTGACTTTCTATTTACTTGTGGGCGTAGTCCAGCAAAATGAGACAGTAGAACAAGAAAGTTTAGCATGGGTCTCAGGAAAGGGTACCCTCCATCTAGAAGAGTAATGAAGAAAAGCTCCAAGACCACAGCATCCAGAAGGTCTAGAGAACACCTAGCCCGTGTTAGAGGAGGAGCACAGAGACCACCAGAGGATGGTCTTCTAGAAAAATAGAGGGGGGAATTTGATAGAATAAATGTATGAACCGTAGGTTGAAAAAGCCTTGCGAAGATGATCAAGCCACAGAATGAAGGAAAAAGTAATTCCGGGAAACAACAACAGATTGCACAAGAGAGGCACAAATCAGGTACAAAGACAACCAAACCATGGCATGATTTTGAATGAGTGGACTAGGGAGCAGCCAAGCAATCTTTAAGCGGCATGGTGCAATGCTTGGTTTGCCATGCTTGTAGAGACTCAGCAGGAAGGAGATGAGAAGACCAAAGGGATTTAGACAGTTCATGACCCACCCAATGGCTGTATCGGTTCCCTTGGTCCCCCACCCACAAGTCTCATGGGGAAAATGTGGAGCAGGCTCAGGTGGACGCATGTGCACAATGGGTTCGCACCCAGCTGAGCAACATGGAGACTGGGAGATTTTGATCTTCCGTAACAATTACCATTAAGCCTGCCCTTTCTCCAGGGAGAGACATTCACTTTATTACCCTGGAATTTCTTAGGGGAGGGAAGGCAGAAGTGTCCAGCTTTATTACTTTAAAATGTCTCTGGTGAGAAGTATCTCTAAATCGAGGGAAGGAACTCACTGTCTTTTTTTATTTATAAAGATTTATTTGTTTATTTGTTTGAGAGAGAGAGAGAGGGGGAGCACACAGAGGGAGAGGGAGAAGCAGACTCCCTGCTGAGCAAAGAGCCGGATGGATGTGGGGCTTAATCCCAGGACTCTGGGATCATGACCTGAGCTGAAGGAAGACGCTCAACCGACTGAGCCACCCAGGCGCCCAATCACTGTCTTTATAAACCTATCTTCCCTCTGTCCTGGAGGCAGACGCTATCTCTGTCCTAGAGGCAGACACTATCTCTAGATTCTAAGACTTTCTGTTACACAAATGTCTTGGAACAAATGTGTAGTGTCCTTTGCTCAGAAGATGTTTCTCCCAACATATGCAAAAGGAGGATGCATTTGGAGCGGATGCTAGGCACATTCTCCTCTGTGTAGCGTGGGGGTGTGTAGAGTAGAGAAGGAAGTGTGATCATACTTGATTTTGCAGCAATAATATTCACATAGCTGTAATATAAATGACATTTATTGGTTTTTAATTTTAGGATCAATTTATAGACAAATCATGAAAGTCTCTTCGATGTTTACTATAAAGACTATAAGTATTGATAAGATAAAAATAAAAGCCCAGCTCACAGCGATTGGGAGTTTAGAGGATGCAGGGGAGAGGTTGAAGACAAGTGGAAGTGCTACGGCTTCGGAATGAGAAATTACTGGGGCGCCTGGGTGGCTCAGTCAGTGAAGCGTCTGCCTTCAGCTCAGGTCACGATCCCAGGGTCCTGGGATCGAGTCCCGTGTTGGGCTCCCTGCTCAGCGGGAAGCCTGCTTCTCCCTCTGCCTGCCACTCCCCCCTGCTTGTGCTCTCTCTCTCTGACAAATAAATGGATAAAATCTTAAAAAAAAGAAAATGAGGAATTACTGTCTTCAATCATCCTGTGAGCTACCCATTGCTGAATGTTTACCCTGTGTCCACATTGTTCTGAGTGCTTTCCATGTGGTACCTTCTTCACAGCAAATTCATTAACAACACACCTTTGAAGTAGGTACTAATATTCATTCCATTTTAGAGACAAGGAAACTGATGTACAAGGTCACACAGGTGAAGCCATGGCGGATTTGCTGTGATATTTGCCATTTCAGAGGTGACCATTGGCAGGAACAGGACTGGAGGTGGTGAAGCAGGGTGGGTAGCGCAGGCTTTGGGAACTTGGACACTGGAGCAGCGGGGAGGCTGGTCACAGACAGTGGGCTGCCCAAGGTGGAGGGAAGATGGCTCAGTGCAAAGGGACAGCGTTCTGGAAGGTACAAAGTAGCTGGGCATGTTGTAAGCGGAGGGTTGACCAGACTTTATGGTTTTTCTAAAGCTGCTCTTCTGTCTCCCAACAGCCAGTGGATTGGAAGGTGATGGACGGGTGGATGGATGGATAGACACACACACACACACACACACACACACACACACACACACACACACACACACACGTATACACTCAGGCGCAGCATGTAGAGACTGAGTGTCTTATTTTACAAAAGAGTGGTGTCCACATTCTTCAGCTAGGCAATCTTTAGATTTATATTAGCACTTCATCTTCTGCTTTTCCGGTTGTATTCCTTTCACTCCGCAGTCACTTGTGCGTATTTACACAATTATGTCAACTGCACTTCCACCTTTGAATGTATGATAAACTTACTCCTAATCTTTTGATTTTCTACTTTTCATGATGTCTAAGGATGCGCAATAGCCTTTTCCTGATCCTTGATCACGCTGAAATTACAGATCATGTGTATGAAAAAGGAGGATAAAAGGAAATACCCCAATTCCACATGATTTTTTCTTTCTAAAAAGGAGAGAAGGGGAAGATTGGCTCACTGTTGTATTACTTAACGGTTACGAGCATCTTTCAAGGAACAAACAGACGACAAGCCCATGACTACATCTTTATCTTTTAGAACCCCCTCCTGACGTGGGACTGTGAATGATTTGATCTTACATATATTTTTACGTTTGCTCTTGACTGTAGTGTTGCTAAGCACTTGTACTCTGCAGAGGGCGGCACTGGGGGCCTGTGCCCCACGTTATCCTGAGTCCAGGAGAAAACTGGCCCTTTGTTCTTCCTATGAGGAAGACAAAAAAAGGGTTTAAACTGCAGAGTGGGAGCGCTGATGCCCACAGGCTTTCTGAAGTTCAGCGAGATGCCTGGGGAAAGGGTCCATTTTCCCTTTCCCTGGAGCTACCTCAGGCGAGCGCTGTGGGTTCTGCTGCAGAAAGGGTTAATCCATTCCTGGCTCTTTTCCAAAGCTCACATCAAGGGCCATGATGGATCAATAGGCAGAAAACAATCTGGTCTCTGGTAAAAGTGAGGGAGCCCAAAGGTGCCTTAATGGACCCAGGGTGGATGTGTTCAGAAGGAGAGGCCATATGGCTTCTCCCCCCCCCTCCCCTCCTAGGCCATCACCCCGTCGTAGCCCCACAGAGATGCCAAAACCCAGAGGTGCTCATCCTGGTGTGGCACCTCCAGAATCATCAGGCTGGGATGACGGTCTGAATTGGACATCAGTGCGCACTGGGTTTGGCGCTTTGGAAGGGATGATGTCGGACATATGGAAATGAATCCAACCCCTTGGGGAATGTCACCTGGAGGGAATGAGCTTTTGCTGGGAATGCTGTGAGTCCAGCCGACGTGACTACTTATGGGCGAGAAGCGTCACCGGCATCTTCCACACGCCGGCATGCGGTGGCCACTTTCTAGACTAATGGGACCCCCTGCAAAGGCCGTTAGAACCCAGAGGAAACAAAGATGAAGGGGATGTGAAGAAAAATGTTGCCAGGAACAATAAGGGCTTTACAATCTGAAATACGTCTTTTCTCTTCCCAATCTGTCTCGATTCTTTAAGGATCAGATAAAAAGAATAGATTTGTTTTAGTGGCAGCTGTTTTATATGGTTTCTTTTAGTCAATCAGGTTGATCTTATTTCTAGCCTCTTATTTCACTTCAATTGAAGAAATAATTTTGGATGTTTTCATAAGGAAAAAGTAATTTTTTTTCAAGGAAAGGGTTTCTCATTCATCAGGCTTGTTAGGACATACTAATTCAAGGGTAATGTAGAAGGGGGGGCTATACATAATATGCTTCAAATCTTGATTTAATGCTAGAGAATAATTTAAGTTTCTTCCTAAGAGTCCTCCAATTTGTCTCAATTCCTCTCTACTGCTGACACCAGAGGTAAGTAAATGGCCCTCCCTCTGTTGTTTTCAGACCTCCAGAACCAGGACATGCTGAGGGAAACAGGAGCGTGCCTGGGGAAGGACCGTGTGTCTCCTTTACCCTCACAACACTTTGAGAGCAGATTGTGTGGGGTTTTCCACGTCGTGCAATCTGACCCTAACTGTCCGGAGCTGGGGCAGACTCCAGGCGGAGGGCTCAGTCCCACACGACGGCCTCACCTCAGATGCCGGTTCCAAGTAGCCCCCAGGCTGCCCACAACTTCTGTCAGACTGGACTACAAATCAGAGGTTCTCACAACCTCCTCTTTGGAGTCTGTCATCTGCTAGAGCAGCTCACAGAACCCAGGGACACTTATGTTCACTGGTTTATTATATAATAAAGGATCTGATAAAGGATACAGATAAACAGCCAGATGAAGAGATAATAGGGCGAGGTCCATCAGTGGAACAGGACAGAGAGTCCAGAAATAAGCCTGTGTTTACATGGTCAGTTAATCTATGAACAAGGAGACAAGAATATCCAATGGGAAAAAGACAGATTCTTCAATAAATGGTGCTGGAAAACTGGGCAACTACCTGCAAAAGAAGGAAACTGGGCCACTTTCTTACACTATACACAAAAATAAATCCAAAATGGATTAAAGACCTAAATGTAAGACGTGAAGCCATAAAACTCCTAAAAGAAAACAGGCATTAGTCTCCCGGACATTGACCTTAGCGGCATTTTCCCAGATGCATCTCCTCAAGTAAAGGAAACAAAAGCCAAAGTAGACTATTGGGATGACATCCCAAGCCTGGGATGAAGAGCTTTTTCACAGCGAGGGAAACCATCAACAACATGAAAAGGCAACCCACTGAATGGAGGAAGATATTTGCAAATGATATAATTGATAAGGAGTTAATATCCAAACTATATGAAGAACTTAAACAACTCAACACCAAAACCATAAATAATCTGATTAAAAATGGGCAGAGGACCTGAATACACACTTTTTCATAGAAGACATCCAGCTTGCCAACAAACACTTGAAAGATGCTCAACACCACTCATTGTCAGGGAAATGCTAATCAAAACCACATGAGATACCACCTCACACCTGTCACAATGGCTAGAATCAAAAAACAAGTGTCGGCGAGGATGTGGAGAAAAGTGCACCCTCGTGCACTGTTGGTGGGCATGCAAATTGGTGCAGCCACTGTGGGAAACAGCATGGAGGGGCCTCAAAAAATTGAAAATAGAAATACCATATGATCCAATAATTCCACTGCTGGGTATTTAGCCAAAGAAAATGAAAACTCTTGGGCGCCTGGGTGGCTCAGTTGGTTAAGCAACTGCCTTCGGCTCAGGTCATGATCCTGGAGTCCGAGGATCGAGTCCCGCATCGGGCTCCCTGCTCAGCGGGGAGTCTGCTTCTCCCTCTGACCCTCTTCCCTCTCATGCTCTCTCTCATGCTCTCTCTCTCAAATAAATAAATAAAATCTTTAAAAAAAAAAAGAAAATGAAAACTCTTACTTTGAAAAGATACATGCACCCCTTTGTTTATAGCAGCATTATTTACAATAGCCAAGATATGGAAGCAACCTAAGTGCCCATTGATAGATGAATGGATAAAGAAGATCGAGTCTATAAATATATAATGGAGTATTACTGAGCCATAAAAAAGAATGAAATTTTGCCTTTGTTAAAACATGGATGGATCTGAAGGGTAATACACTATATGAAATAAGTTAGAGAAAAACAAATACCATATGATTTTCCTTATGTGTGGAATCTAAAAAACCAAACCAAACTCAAACAAAGGAGAACAGAGACCCACAAATACAGAGAACAAACTGGTGGTTGCCACAGGGGAGGCGGGGTGGGGTGTGGGTGAGATGGGTGAAGATTAAGAGGTACAAACTTCCAGCTACAAAATAAGTCACAGAGATGAAAAACACAAAATAGGGAATATAGTTAATAATGTTGTAAAAACATTGTAGGGTAACAGAGGGTAACTATACTTATGGTGAGCACTGAGGAATGTAGAGAATTGTTGGCTCACTATATTGTACACCTGAAACTAATATACTTTTTAAAGATTTTATTTATTTATTTGACAGAGAGAGAGAGAGAGAGAGAGCGCACAAGCAGGGGGAGTGGGGAAGGGAGAAGCAGGCTTCCCGTGGAGCAGGGAGCCGGAAGTGGGGCTCGATCCCAGGACCCTGGGATCATGACCTGAGCTGAAGGCAGAGGCTTAACCTACTGAGCCACCCAGGCGCCCCTGAAACTAATATAATATTGTATGTCAACTATACTTTAATATAAATAATAAAATGTCCATGATAACTTTTAAAAAAAGACTAAGGGGCACCTGGGTGGCAGTCAGTTAAGCACCTGACTCTTGGTTTCTGCTTAGGATTGTGAGATCGAGCCCCATGTGGGGCTCCGCACTGAGCATGGAGTCTGTTTCAGATTCGGTCTCCCTCTCCCTCTACCCCTCCCGCTCGTGCTCTCTTTCTCTCTCTCTAAAATAAATAAATAAATCTTTAAAAAAAAAAAAAAAAAGACAAAATATAGGGTGAGGTTTGGAAGCGTCCCAAGCCCAGGAACTTCTGTCACAGTGGAGTTGGAGTGCACCCTCCCAGCACGTGGATGCGTTCACAAGCCAGAAGCTCCACGAACCCCACTCTTTGGTGTTTTTATGAAGTCTTCATGATGTAGGAAGCGTGATTGATCGTTAACTCATTCTCCCGCCCCTCTCCTTCCGGAAGGTGCCAGGAGGAGGGTTGGGGGGCGGGGCTGAAAGCGCCAAGCGTCTAATCATGCTTTGGTCTCTCTGGTGACCAGCCCCCATCCTGAAGCAATCCAGGAGCCCAGCCAGAGTCACCGAGTCGAACAAAAGACACTCCGGTCACCCAGGAAATTCCAAGCCTGACCTCCGTGTCAGGAACTATGGGCAGAGACCAGTATGCATATTTTCATTATCTCTCGGGCCTCTGTGTAAAAGTCTGGAAACAGTCCATAACACTTATTCTTTCTTTTTCTTTCTTCCTTCCTTCCTTCCCTCCCTCCCTTCTTCCTTCCTTCCTTCCTTTCTAAAAGATTTTATTTATTTGACAGAGAGCGCACAAGCAGAGGGAGAAGCAGACTCCCTGCTGAGCAGGGAGCTCGATCCCAGGACCCCAGGATCATGACCTGAGCTGAAGGCAAACGCCTAACTGACTGAGCCACCCAGGCGCCCCACACTTATACTTTCTCTACCAGATCTCCAAACGTATGACACCCTCAGGGCTCAGTATCAGACAAACCTACCTTCATGCTGACCTGGTATGACAGGTTCAAGTTTAGAACTTTTAGATTCCTTGGAGCTCCGTGAAGGAACGTTCTGCTGTGAGGTGGACAGGTCCCCAGGTGCCGGCCCGTGGCCCGACTCCCTGCTTCTCCCACATCCAGCATTCTCTCCACTGTGAGGGCGCTTGTGGGCAGACACCCCAGAAGGGGCACGCAAGCTCAGGCACCACCCTCCTTCCCAGCAAGTGCTCACACCCTGCCTGCCCGCCCCTGGGAGGCCTGCTCAGACCCTGAAAGCTGGCTCGGGGCTGGTGGGTAGGGAATTCCTGAGTCCCAGGTCCTGGAGTGGGTGATCTGAAGGTAGGGGCAGGGCTTGGGCATGTTCTCTAAACTCCCCGGACTCCGGGCTTAGTGGGGGAGACCACCCCAGCAGAGGGAGAGGAGAGGGCCCTCACAGTGCGGGCTCAGGGGAGAGGCCCCCCTTCTCTGGCACGAAGGTCCCTGTGAAATCAAGTTCTGGCGCTAAGCATATGGTCATTTTCCAGGTTGCTTGCCTGACAGACTGGGCCGATTTCCATGCCTATTCGGTGAAGGACACCGGCATTTCCACAGTTCTGGCGGCAGTGTGGCCTTGGGCAGGGTGAGTTAACTTCTCCAGGCCTCAGGTTCTTTATCTATACGATAAATTCCTTCTAGCTCTAACCTTCCAGGGTTCTCTGAAATCGAGCCCTGTATTTTAACCATTTGTGGCCCGAATTTCTGCGGCCTTCCTTGGTCTGGGTTACGGAGGTCTTCGAAATGCTCCTAGCCAGACATACACGTATTTCCCTGGTGCACGGCAAAGCTTATCAGCATAAATTCCTGCTGGCCCAGGAGATGGCATCCTGAACTATGTAGGTTTTCTGCTAGCTTTCCCAGTCCGTAAAAGGTTAAGGAAAACAGAGGCATCTCACTTGTAACGCAAGCAACTTTGATTCCTCCTTTTAAGTTTATCTTCTCCTCTCGCTCTCTGTAATAAAATATACAGCCATAAAACAGGGAAGTCACACCCTCTCTGACCCCACTAGCACTAAATCCTTAGTGTCTCTGTGGTTATCTGGAAGATTTGATTACATTTCACTGCAAGGAGCTGCCCTGTGTTTATCCTTTGCTTCACCTACTCTTCTCATAGCGTGAAGGAGAGATTTATCTTCAAACCCCGGGCACATCTTTGGGTCCCTTGGAGCTACACATGCAGTGCTTTGTAAAGAGACTTCTAGGTTCCTGAAGATGGCACTGTAATTTTACTTCTGTTCACGCAAACACTTCCATCACCCAGACAAATGTACCCTCTGTGGAGTATGTATGCCCACAGATTGATTTCAGTGCAAATGTCTAACGATGTAACTGCATGAACAGAAATGCGTATCGTGGAGAGGTGACATTGGTAAGAACACACATATAGAAAGGAAACTCAAGATCCGTTAATGGTTTTGTCTTTAAGGATTTTTAAAGGGGTTTAAAAAAACCCCTTCCTAAGGACCTAGAGGTGCATTCTATAGATAAACCCAAGTTAAAATGAGTCCGGTGGTCAGAAAGAACTTAAACAAACCCGCTTTGCTATGGTTTCAGTCTTCTTGTCGACCGCCTTAGGATCATTTACGTAAAGTATAAATCAAATGGATGATTTGACCAGTGAGTATTTATTGCATATGGATTATTTCGACTGGGTGACCGAAATCTCAGTTCCACCGGAGTGTCCTTATAATCTCTGCCCCAGACAAGGAGGTGTCCCTTCCTTGAGGGATCACTTCCTACCTGTCCAAAGACTCCTAAGGCAGAACCAGAAGCGAGAGAGCTGCTATGGCTGGCCGTGTCTGGCTCAGACCCTAGCCACCATTATGCATCCTGCCAAGCCTTCCCCCCAACAGCCTCCATTCCTAAACATGAACCCTGGGAGGGGAGAGGAGCCCCCTGCCCATTTATTTTGACATCCTCTAGCAGGTTAGAAAAATGCCTTCAACTTCACATTGAAAAAATGATTCTTGGATTGGGTTGACAAAGCTCTCATTTTGCAGTCTCTGAGCAGACAAGATCTAGTCAGACGGCTGATGAATGGCCTCTTGGATGAATGTACATCCAAGACATAGGCTTCCTTTCCTCAGAACTCCGGAAATGACATTATCAGAGCAAAAGGGAGGGACTGAAGAAAGGGGGTGCCAGAATCAGGATGAGGTGAACAAGACCCCCAGGGTGCAAACCCCAAGGGCGCCCTGACCCCCAGGCGCTGCACTGTGCTGGCCTCGCCCTGGTCCCATCCCTGGCTGCCTGGAGTGACACGGGTGGGGAAAACATCACAAAGCATGGCCAAGTCTCCCGAGTGTCAATGCCCTTCCTGTAGCTGGGAGTCACTTCCACAGTTTTCTACAAGGCTCTGCCCTTACCTTCTCCTGGCCTCGTGTCTCTGGGGGGCGTGAGCAGAGCAGGTGCCCCCAAGGTGGAGATTTGGCTCAGTTCCCCTTTGGTCTACTCACCTGGAACCACCCTGCCAACAGAACCAAGCACTTTCCTCAAGGCTGTTCCCTGGGCAACTGCAACTGGTTCCAGCGTCTCTAAAGAACTTTCTAAATTTGAAGCCCTTGGAAGGTGACTGCACCCTTCAGGAAGGGGAATCTCAAGAAGGATTTCAAAAGGAGTATGTGTGTTGAGTAGCATTTTAGAGAGTTGAGATTCTATGATAGGCCTTAAGGATGGCTGGGGAGGGGGGGGACATAGAAAGATAAAGAAGAATTTCTTTGCCCTTGAGGTGTGGACTGAGAATTGACTGTCATACTTTAATAAAGATCTTTATTTACTGTTTCCCTAAACGTTATACCTTCTCATAGCTGTCACCAACAGAACCTCCAAATCCCATCGGTACAACCACCTTTGGACAAAGTGGATTCTGTGTATCCAGGGCTTTGGGGTCTCCCGAAGTCATGTCGAACAAGTTTAGTGTAATTTCCCAAAGCAAATCTGAATCTCACACCTGAATTATTGAACATCTTGCTGATTGAGCATTTTCGACAAGCTGCATTCCCACCAAGTACCCAGGGAGACATGCAGCCAGACGCCTGCCCACTGGTACCTGCCACGCTAAGTGAGACAAACAGAGCCGTTATTCAAATACTATTAAATATTAACACTGACATTTTCCAGGGGCTGTATCTGTCATAGATCATGTGGGTCACAGTTGTCATCTCGAATCCCTTCAGAGTGTGTGAGCTCCAGAAATGTTATCTGTTTGCAAAGCCATGTGCTCAGTGATGGAGGTGGTTTTCCTTTGAAAATGTTGTGAAGGTGCAAAGACAAGGGAAGGCCCCTCTCCTCTCCAGATGGTGCTGGGTGTGCTGCAGATTGGAGGAAGCCCCTGGGTGGGCCGGGTGATGTTTGGGGGCGGGCGGGGTAGGATCAAGGTTGAGTAAGTACAGGTGTCTGGGGCCGGTGAAAGCCCACGGGGGACATGGCTGGGACCCATAGCTCTGGTTCCCTTAGGCACCAGCTCTGGGAACCAAGTCAGCCAGAGCAGTTTGGCTTTATACAAATGAAACCACGGGAACATGGAATCGTTTTGCTTTGTAAGGAGAGCTGGGAACAGAGCCTTTCTGTGTGAAGTATTTCTCAACCTCTTGAGGCCAAACTTTGAAATTGCTGTCCTATCTGGAGGATCCAGAATTTGTCCTGTTGGATTCAGTTTTTCAAGAAGACAAGATGGTCTCTTCTGATTCAGCTGTCCTGGGCTTCTGGGGAAGGCAATGTCAGCTCAGCCGTGGGGTCAGTTCCACTGACCGTGGCCGGGGGCTTCCCTCTTTTGGGGTGAGGTGACTCCCCTGCCTGGGAAGTGCCTGTGTCCTGGCTCTGTGTGTGTGTGTGTGTGTGCACGTGTGCTCTGTTTCCTTTTCTGCATGCCCCATTTTCTTTCCTTCCAGAAACCTGAGGGGTGCAATGCTAGATTTTTGATAAACTGAAGTTCATGCCCCCTCACCTGGGCACCGCTCTAATGACCACATGGTTGGCAGGACTCTGGAGACCAACGGTTTTATTTGGCCAGTTCCGAAGAGAATAATAACATTAGAAGCAGCTCTCATTAATTCAGTGCCTGCTGGAAGCTGAATGCTCCAGATTCTTGTCACTTCCTGCTTCCTCTTAACTCTCATAATGACCCTGTACAGGCAAGTTCCATGGTCTCCATCTCCCGGGGAGGAAACCGAGACATGGGAACTTTAAGTAACCCTTTGAAGACATTTGTCAGAAATGACGAAGCTGGAGTTCAAAGTCGGCTCCAAGGTCTGTGGCCTTTCCACCGTATTGTGCTACCTTCACTTAAAGATCAAAGTTGGAATTTAGAAAGAGACAACTTGCCTGACAAGAATGCAATCACTCTGTGGACGAAATTGTTGACTGAATTTGCAAAGGAGTCAAATGCCTCGCCGCATCCAAATATTCTGTGCAATGTGGGGCTTTGTCCGTCAGTCCCTCCTCAGTAGGGAGTTGGGTGGTGTCCCTGTGGTCTGGGTGGCTTGGGTCTCAGGCTTGTGGCGCCTAGTTTTGAACCCTTCTGTCATCGTTGTTGGCCAGAATTTCTCAGTGCAGGTGGCCCAGCTGACATTAGTCTGGGTTAAGTCTTCACTGTGGGGCCGTCCTGTGCATTGTTGGATGGTTAGCAGTAACCCTGGCCTCTACCCACCAGATGTTACAACAAAATGTCTCCAGCCATGCCAAGTGTCCCCTGGGAGCAAAATTGCCCCAGTTGGGAACAACTGGATTAAAAATACTTTTTGCAGGTTTTATTGGAAATCACATCCCAAAACTGGCTCATTCCCCTTCTTGTCCTTCTTCCCCCTCCTCTTTTTTTTCTTTTTAAGATTTTATTTATTTGTCAAACAGAGAGCACAAGCAGGAGGAGCAGAGGGAGAGGGAGAAGCAGGCTCCCCACTGAGCAGGAAGCCTGATGCGGGGCTTGATCCCAGGACCTGGGACTATAATCTGAGCCAAAGGCAGATGCTTAACAGACTGAGCCACCCAGGAGTACCTCCCCCCCCCCCTTTATAGGTCTCTTCTGGGAGCATGTCCTTAATAAGTTGTGTGCAGGCGAATCCTCATCTCAAGGTCTGCTTCCAGGACCAACCCCAGATGCATATTTGTTGCAAATAGAAAGACAGCCCTTGAGAAAATGAATGGCTCCAGGCAAGCTAGTAAACTTCTCTAGGTAGCAGTTTAATGATTTGTAAAAGAAAGGTCCCTTGCAGTTCTAAATCCCTGTAACCTACACAGACAGCAGAGTGTCGGAAACTAGGGGGGGTCTTGGGGTCTCCAGAATTTATTGCCAGAGGAATCGAAGAAAGAAGGCCTGGACCGTAGGCGTAAACAAATATTTGTTGGCTGAATGACTGAACTGGCAGTTGAGGAGAAATGAACTCTGTAATTTACACGGAATATGTCAAATTGGATCTGAGGCTCTTCCATGCAAGTTGACTAACTGTATTTAATGTGGAAGGATCATGCAACCCCCTTTAGACCCAAATAGGGGCAGGAACTCCAGGAACACACCTGCAGTCGGAACAAGTGGGCTTATTATTTGTTGCAAAGAGGGCGAACCCACACCGGGGGAACTGGGCGCTGTCTCAGTATGGCGGTGCTGGGAAGGATTTGTTATAGAACTTGGGCTTGTGTGACGTGATCTGGGGGCTGGTTCAAAGAAGGGAGGCTTTGCTTTTGACTGGGTGCTGCCAGGAAGTAGGGGCCACTTTGGGATCAGGTGTTTTAGTGGACAGCATCTGTAGGGCTGGAGGCGTGAATGGAGGCTGGTGCTGTAAACCGTCAAGAGCAGCCATTGCTGGGCTGGACCAGGATGGGGGTGCTTGGTGGTTTTGGGGGTTTGGACAACAGTCATATTCTTGTTGGAGTTTAGACACAACTGTGGGGTGGTCCTGTTTCTGTCTTGTTCCATCTTGATCAGAGTGGTCCACCCTTCGCATTCTGGCACTTAACAGCAAAACATCAGGCCTGACTCTGTGTATGAAAACTTTCGTACTGCTCTCACCTTTGAGAACTTAAGATTGGCTAGCAGATCGTGATGAAATTTGGGAGGACTACATGTGAAAAAAATTTAATTGGGGGGGAGAGGCGGAGCAAGATGGCGGAGGAGTAGGAGACCTGGATTTCGTCTGGTCTCAGGAATTCTGCTGAATAGGGATCAAACCATTCTGAACACCTACGAACTCAACAGGAGATTGAACAGGAGAGTAGCAACAACTCTCTGAACAGAGAAGCGACCACTTACTGGAAGGTAGGACGTGTGGAGAAGTGAATCCGGGGTGATATTCGGGAGGATAGACGGCGGGGGAGGGGGCCTCCGTCGGCCGCTTCTGGCAAGTGCTAGAGCCGCGGAGCACAAAATCGGAAATTTTAGAAGTTGGCTCCGCTGAGGGACGTCGCTGCAGTGGCTAAGCGGGGGGTGGAACCCTCGCGGGACAGTGTGGTCTCAGGACCCTCGGGGTCACAGAAAGACCGGGGGTGCCTGAGTGCGCCAGAGCTCCC
>NW_027397074.1:84118978-84119831 GCF_003265705.2 Callorhinus ursinus | reverse complement strand
GTGCCACTGCTCCTCCAGCAGGGACCCAACAAGCGGCAGATCCGGGGAGACTCCCCTTCCTCCCCTGGGGAGGAGCAGCGCGGGAGCGCACCGCAGGGATCTGCTGGGTTTGGAGACTCCACACGGGGTCGGGTGCCAGAGATAGAAACGCTCGGTCACAGGCCGGGTGAGCACGGAGAGCGGCCGGAGACCAGGGACACGGGAGTGACTGCTTTTCTCTGGGGGCGCACTGAGGAGCGGGGCCCGAGTTCTCAGCTCCTCCGGGTGGAGATTGGGAGGCCACCATTTTCACCCTGGTCCTCCAAGGCTGTACGGAGAGCTTGCAGGGAACCAAAGCTCCTGAGAGCAAACCGGAGCAGCTTCCTTAGCCCGGACCGACAAGGGCAGGGCAATTCAGCCTCCGGCAAAGACATTTGGGAACCACAGCAACAGGCCCCTCCCCCAGAAGATCAGCGCGAACAGCCAGCAAGCCAAGACCAAGTTTACCGATCAAGGAGAACGGGAGAACTCCAACGCTAGGGGAATACTGCACATAGAATTCATGGCTTTTTTTTTTTACCATGATTCATTAGTTCATCAAAGTTAATTTTTGTTGACTGTTTTCTTTTTTATTTTATTTTTCTTTTTCCCTTTTTCAACCAACATCTTATCAATCCCTTTTTAAAAAAAAACATTTTTTATTTTTCATTTTTAGAGTCATATTTTATCCCTTCATAGTAGTTACCCTTATTTTTGGCATATATATATAAGTTGTTCTCTCTTTAAAATTTTGAGATACAGTTTCTTCTAACAGATCAAAATATACTCTAAATCACTAGTTTATGGCTTTGTTCTAGTCTCCTGCCTGATCACA
>NW_027397074.1:84096032-84118878 GCF_003265705.2 Callorhinus ursinus | reverse complement strand
GTTACCCTTATTTTTGGCATATATATATAAGTTGTTCTCTCTTTAAAATTTTGAGATACAGTTTCTTCTAACAGATCAAAATATACCCTAAATCACTAGTGTATGGCTTTGTTCTAGTCTCCTGCCTGATCACATTCTCTCCCTTTTTCCTTTTTTTTTTCTTAAATCTTCTTTCTTTCTTCAAACAACTTCTTATCTTATCAAGTCCTTTTATAAAATCCTTTATAATTTTCATCTTTACAGTCATCTTCCATCCCTTCATTGTATCAACCCTTATTTTGCACATATATGTCTTTCTTCCTTTAAAATTTTAGGAGGCACTTTTTTCTAACAGACCAAAATACGCCCAAAATCTAGTGTGTGGCACTGATCTATGCACCAGCCTGATCATATTTGATCATATTCTGTTTTTTTTGTATTGTTCTGTTTTTGTTTTTATCTTTTTTCTTTTTTTTTTCTTTTCTCTTTCTTTTTTCTTTCTTTCCCTTTCTTTTCCCCTGGTTTCAGTTCTTTTCTGATTTGTATACAGTATATTTGATGGGGACGTTGTAAACCTGTTAGCATTTTGTTCTCTCATTCATCTATTCTCCTCTGGACAAAATGACAAGACGAAAAAAATCACCTCAGCAAAAAGAACAAGAGGTAGTACCGTCAGCCAGGGACCTACTCAATACGGACATTAGTACGATGTCGGACCTAGAGTTCAGAATCATGACTTTAAAGATACTAGCTGGGCTTGAAAAAAGCGTGGAAGTTATTAGAGAAACCCTTTCTGGAGAAATAAAAGAACTAAAATCTAACCAAGTCGAAATCAAAAAGGCTGTTGATGAGGTGCAATCAAAAATGGGGGCACTAAATGCTAGGATAAATGAGGCAGAAGAGAGAATCAGTGATATAGAAGACCAAATGATGGAAAATAAAGAGGCTGAGAAAAAGAGAGAGAAACAACTACAGGATCACGAGGGCAGAATTCGAGAGATAAGTGATACGATAAGACGAAACAACATTAGAATAACTGGGATCCCAGAAGAAGAAGAAGAGAGAGAGAGAGGGGCAGAAGGTATACTGGAGCAAATAATAGCAGAGAACTTCCCTAATGTGAGGAAGAAAACAGGCATCAAAATCCAGGAGGCACAGAGAACCCCTCTCAAAATCAATAAAAATAGGTCAACACCCCGACATCTAATAGTAAAACTTACGAGTCTCAGAGACAAAGAGAAAATCCTGAAAGCAGCTCGGGAGAAGAGATATGTAACCTACAATGGTAGAAACATTAGATTGGCAACAGACCTATCCACAGAGACCTGGCAGGCCAGAAAGGACTGGCAAGATATCTTCAGAGCACTAAACGAGAAAAATATGCAGCCAAGAATACTATATCCAGCTAGGCTGTCATTGAAAATTGAAGGAGAGATAAAAAGCTTCCAGAACAAACAAAAACTAAAGGAATTTGCAAACACGAAACCAGCCCTCCACGAAATATTGAAAGGGGTCCTCTAAGCAAAGAGAGAGCCTAAAAGCAGCAAAGATCAGAAAGAAACACAGACAACATACAGTTAACAGTCACCTTACAGGCAAAACAATGGCACTAAATTCATACCTTTCAATAGTTACCCTGAATGTAAATGGGCTAAATGCCTCAATCAAAAGACACAGGCTATCAGATTGGATTAAAAAACAAGACCCATCTATATGCTGTCTGAAAGAGACTCATTTTAGACCCAAAGACACCCCCAGATTGAAAGTGAGGGGGTGGAAAACCATTTACCATGCTAATGGACACCAAAAGAAAGCTGGGGTGGCAATCCTTATATCAGACAAACTAGATTTTAAAACAAAGACTGTAATAAGAGCTGAGGAAGGACACTATAACCTACTTAAAGGATCTATCCAACAAGAAGATCTAACAATTGTAAATATCTATGCCCCGAACATGGGAGCAGCCAATTATATAAGGCAATTAATAACAAAAGCAAAGAAACACATTGACAACAATACAATAATAGTGGGGGACTTTAACACCCCCCTGACTGAAATGGACAGATCATCTAAGCAAAAGATCAACAAGGAAATAAAGACTTTAAATGACACACTGGACCAAATGGACTTCACAGACATATTCAGAACATTCCATCCCAAAGCAACGGAATACACATTCTTCTCTAGTGCCCATGGAACATTCTCCAGAATTGATCACATCCTAGGTCACAAATCAGGTCTCAACCGGTACCAAAAGATTGGGATGATTCCCTGTATATTTTCAGACCACAATGCTTTGAAACTAGAACTCAATCACAAGAGGAAAATCGGAAAGAACTCAAATACATGGAGGCTAAAGAGCATCCTACTAAAGAATGAATGGGTCAACCAGGAAATTAAAGAAGAATTAAAAAAATTCATGGAAACCAATGAAAATGAAAACACAACTGTTCAAAATCTTTGGGATACAGCAAAGGCAGTCCTGAGAGGAAAGTATATAGCAATACAAGCCTTTCTCAAGAAACAAGAAAGGTCTCAAATACACAACCTAACCCTACACCTAAAGGAGCTGGAGAAAGAACAGCAAATAAAGCCTAAACCCAGCAGGAGAAGAGAAATCATAAAGATCAGAGCAGAAATCAATGAACTAGAAACCAAAAGAACGGTAGAACAGATCAACGAAACTAGGAGCTGGTTCTTTGAAAGAATTCACAAGATTGATAAACCCCTGGCCAGACTGATCAAAAAGAAAAGAGAAAGGACCCAAATCAACAAAATCATGAATGAAAGAGGAGAGATCACAACCAACACCAAGGAAATACAAACAATTATAAGAACATATTATGAGCAACTCTATGCCAGCGAATTAGATAACCTGGAAGAAATGGGTGCATTCCTAGAGATGTATCAACTACCAAAATTGAACCAGGAAGAAATAGAAAACCTGAACAGACCTATAACCACTAAGGAAATTGAAGCAGTCATCAAAAATCTCCCAAGAAACAAAAGCCCAGGGCCAGATGGCTTCCCAGGGGAATTCTATCAGACATTTCAAGAAGAATTAATACCTATTCTCCTGAAAGTGTTCCAAAAAATAGAAATGGAAGGAAAACCTCCAAACTCATTTTATGAGGCCAGCATTACCTTGATCCCAAAACCAGACAAAGACCCCATGAAAAAGGAGAATTACAGACCAATATCCTTGATGAACATGGATGCAAAAATTCTCACCAAAATACTAGCCAATAGGATCCAACAGCACATTAAAAGGATTATTCACCACGACCAGGTGGGATTTATCCCTGGGCTGCAAGGCTGGTGCAACATCCGCAAATCAATCAACGTGATACAATACATTAACAAAAGAAAGAACAAGAATCATAGGATCCTCTCAATAGATGCAGAAAAGCATTTGACAAAGTCCAGCATCCTTTCTTGATCAAAACTCTTCAGAGTATAGGGTTAGAGGGTACATACCTCAATATCATAAAAGCCATCTATGAAAAACCTACAGCGAATATCATTCTCAATGGGAAAAGGCTGAGAGCTTTCCCCCTAAGGTCAGGAACGCGGCAGGGATGTCCACTCTCACCACTGCTATTCAACATAGTATTAGAAGTCCTAGCCACAGCAATCAGACAACAAAAAGAAATCAAAGGCATCCAAATCGACAAAGAGGAAGTCAAACTCTCACTCTTTGCAGAGGATATGATACTGTATGTGGAAAACCCAAAAGACTCCACCCCAAAACTGCTAGAACTCATACAGGAATTCAGTAAAGTAGCAGGATATAAAATCAATGCACAGAAATCAGTGGCATTCCTATACACCAACAACAAGACAGAAGAGAGACAAATCAAGGAGTCGATCCCATTTACAATTGCACCCAAAACCATTAGATATCTAGGAATAAGTTTAACCAAAGAGGCAAAGGATCTGTACTCAGAAAACTATAAAATACTCATGAAAGAAATTGAAGAAGACACAAAGAAATGGAAAAACGTTCCATGCTCATGGATTGGGAGAACCAACATTGTGAAGATGTCCATGCTACCTAGAGCAATCTACACATTCAGTGCAATCCCCATCAAAATACCATCCACTTTTTTCAAAGAAATGGAACAAATAATCCTAAAATTTGTATGGAACCAGAAGAGACCCCGAATAGCCAGAGGAATATTGAAAAAGAAAAGCAAAGCTGGCGGCATCGCAATTCCGGACTTCCAGCTCTATTACAAAGCTGTCATCATCAAGACAGTATAGTACTGGCACAAAAACAGACACATCGATCAGTGGAACAGAATCGAGAGCCCAGAAATGGACCCTCAACTCTATGGTCAACTCATCTTCGACAAAGCCGGAAAGAATGTCCAATGGAAAAAAGACAGTCTCTTCAACAAATGGTGTTGGGAAAATTGGACTGCCCCATGCAGAAGAATGAAACTGGACCATTTCCTTACACCACACACAAAAATAGACTCCAAATGGTTGAAAGACCTAAACGTGAGACAGGAGTCCATCAAAATCCTAAAGGAGAACACAGGTAGCAACCTCTTCGACCTCAGCCGCAGCAACTTCTTCCTGGAAACATCGCCAAAGGCACGGGAAGCCAGGGCAAAAATGAACTATTGGGATTTCATCAAGATAAAAAGCTTTTGCACAGCAAAAGAAACAGTCCACAAAACCAAAAGACAACCGACAGAATGGGAGCAAATATTTGCAAATGACATATCAGATAAAGGGCTAGTATCCAAAATCTATAAAGAACTTACCAAACTCAACACCCAAAGAACAAATAATCCAATCAAGACATGGGCAGAAGACATGAACAGACATTTTTCCAAAGAAGACATCCAAATGGCCAACAGGCACATGAAAAAGTGCTCAACATCGCTTGGCATCAGGGAAATCCAAATCAAAACCTCAATGAGATACCACCTCAAACCCGTCAGAATGGCTAAAATTAACAAGTCAGGGAACGACAGATGTTGGCGGGGATGTGGAGAAAGGGGAACCCTCCTACATTGTTGGTGGGAATGCAAGCTGGTGCAGCCACTCTGGAAAACAGTATGGAGGTTCCTCAAACAGTTGAAATTAGAGCTACCATTCGATCCAGCAATTGCACTACTGGGTATTTACCCCAAAGATACAAATGTAGGGACCCGAAGGGGTACGTGCACCCCAATGTTTATAGCAGCAATGTCCACAATAGCCAAACTGTGGAAAGAGCCAAGATGTCCACCGACAGATAAATGGATAAAGAAGGTGTGGTATATATACACAATGGAATATTATGCAGCCATCAAAAGGAATGAGATCTTGCCATTTGCAATGACGTGGATGGAACTGGAGGGTGTAATGCTGAGTGAAATAAGTCAATCAGAGAAAGACATGTATCATATGACCTCACTGATATGAGGAATTCTTAATCTCAGGAAACAAACTGAGGGTTACTGGAGTGGTTGGGCGTGGGAGGGATGGGGTGGCTGGGTGATAGACATTGGGGAGGGTGTGTGCTACGGTGAGCGCTGTGAATTGTGCAAGACTGTTGAATCACAGATCTGTACTTCTGAAACAAATAACGCAACATATTTTAAGAAAAAAGAAAAAGAAGAAGTTAACAGGAGAGGAAGAATGAAGGGGAGTAAGTCAGAGGGGGAGATGAACCATGAGAGACAATGGACTCTGAAAAACAAACTGAGGGTTCTAGAGGGGAGGAGGGTGGGGGGATGGGTTAGCCTGGTGATGGGTATTGAGGAGGGCATGTTCTGCATGGAGCACTGGGTGTTATGAACAAACAATGAATCATGGAACACTGCATCAAAAACTAATGATGTAATGTATGGTGATTAACATAACAATAAAAAAATTAAAAAAATTTAATTGGGGGGCATTTAAAATGCAAATGCACATTTTTGTTTGTTGACATGATTATAGATGAGTATATCAAATTTTGAGGCTTGGTGTTAAACAGAGTTGAAGAATAGAAAGATTTCAGCCTTACATACATGGTTGGTGTGAGTCGGTGGGGGCATGGGAAGTTTCCAGAGTGATATTTTGCTTTCTGGCCACCCAAGAAAGAAAAAAATGAAAGGAAGATGACAAATAGTTTCACTTGGCTTTGCCTTCAATGCTCTCTTGTGGAGGGATTAGCCCTCACCCTGAATTCCTTTGTAATTTCCTGCTGACAGGACACTGAACAGACCGACTTCCCACTGTCAGGGACACCATGGAGAAGCCAGCTGGGGCGGGAGTGACAGCTTCACTTATGGGACAGCCTGCTGAGTAGACGTTTCAGCAGTTCTGGGACACGGGCTCATTCAGAGGAGCCCTGTGTGGTTTCTGATCTGAGGATACATGACAAACTCAGCTCCATCATAAAAGAATTTTGTAATTTTAGAATAAATTTTAAATGTGCAAATAAACCTGTCAAGTGCCCAGCCCCAAGGCTGTAACGCCTGAAAAGCTTTGCCGGAGATGAGCCAACAAGGCGCTGGCGGAGGCAGAATTTCAGCTCTTGGTTCTGACCTTGCTCTACGTGGAAACTTCTAGAGAAAAGGTAAAGTATTTGAGGGACAGGGCTTTACCTCATCACCACCTGCTCCCAGTGAAATGGCCAAAGTTGTGCCTAATGACAAAAACCTGAAGTATTTAAACTTAGGCTTTGCAGGGGCGCCTGGGTGGCTCAGTCGGTTAAACATCTGCCTTCGGCTCAGGTCATGGTCCCAGGGTCCTGGGATCGAGCCCCGCATCGGGCTCCCTGCTCAGCAGGGAGCCTGCTTCTCCCTCTCCCCTTCTTGTGTTCCCTTTCTTTCTCTCAAATAAATAAATAAATAAAATCTTTAAAAAACATAAAATTAGGCTTTCTGTTCCCTGTGGTACAGGATCAGGCTTTCACAGATGTACCTCTGAGACCAAAATACAGCAGAAGTTTTAGAATCAATGTGAACCAATGACCCCGAATGTGCAGGAAGGGTCCGGTTTCCCTCCCACAACACTTCTCACCCGTTTGCCCTGACCCTGCTGGGCTCTGGGTCCTACGCAGTCATGTGGTTGCGCATCTTGCCCCATTTTCATCTGTACACATGTGTGATTTATTCTGCCTGGTCTTTCTAGCCTTTGTGTGGATTCCACTTAAACACACAGGCTCTGCCGTCAGAACAATGGGGTTCAAATTCTGACTCCACCACTTGCCAGAAGCATGACCTTGGGAAATCATGCAAAGTAGGAGTGGGGGCGGGGTACTTGCTAACATGACAGCCGTGAGGGGCAAGTCAGCAAACGCATTAAAAGCCTTCACATGGGGCCTGGAACTCAGTAAATACACCATGAAAGTCTGGTGTTTTGGGTGTTACTTACAGAAGAATCTCTTTAGGAATCCAGAAACTCTACATGGGAACAATTCCCTGTGCTCGCCTCTCCGGACTCCTCTGGTTTCCTGCCCACATGCCCTCACTCACGCACTTCAGCCTGCTTGGAATGCCCTTTCCTCATAGTTGCCTGGCTCAATCCCACAGATCCTTGCAGGATCCACGACAGAACTGCTTTTTCCATGAAACCTTTCTGTATTACTCCACCTAAGGAAAATATCCTTTTCTTTAAACTCCCGTACCTTTCTCATGGGACTCCAGAAGCTTATTTTAATAAAGACAACGAATATTCATTGGGTTGTTATTCTGTGCTAGGCACTTGGAACATCACTTAATGCACATTGATGGGTTTACTTCTTCCCATTTGTCAGATAAGAAAACAGGCCTGAGAGGTTGAGAAATCATTCCAAGCCCCATAGCTCATCACGGCTGGACAGAACACATAGTTCCTGGAGAAACACACTCATTGCTGGTTCCCAGCCTTGTCTCCCAACAATAGGCACTCAACATTTGGCTGAATTAGCTGTGGCGTTACCTGACAGCTCTGGGTCACGGTGTCCGCCGTGCCTTTGCCCTCTGCTTCCCCAGTGATGAATACGCCTGATCACTCAGCACCGTGGTGTCAAATTGGCTGTCCTCTCTCCTCACCGGGGGGGGGAGGGGGTCCTCTTTCATCCAGTTCCAATCGTGGGAAGGTAGGTTTTACAGCCTCGGAAGAAAAGATGAAGGCAAGAAGCAGAGAAGACAAATTTGTGTAGATAACAAAGCATTTTGGAAGTCATGGGTAGCACTGGGTACCCTGCGTTCTGTAGTATCTTTCTACAGGAAGGCTCTCGAAATGTCTACTCTCTTGTAGTCTTTGAGAGAAGCAGCGGCTCTGTGGCTGAGCACCTGCCGAGACACAGGGGCTTCTGGTTGGATTTGGCCTCTCTGCCGAGTGCTGTCGCCCAGGCTGACCCGCGCTCTGCTCTGTTCCAGCGAGTGCAGCATGGCCCGGCACTGGGAACGTGGTGTCCCATGGTGAAGCTGTTGGAGAGAAGGTCTTTCAAAGGAGTACTTTCTCTTCTATAAGATGGGTGCATGGACTGAATCTTGTCTCCCCCAGTGTATATACTGAAGTCTCAGCCCCTGGCAGCTCAGAACATGACCGTATTTGGAGATAGGCTCTTTAAAGAGATAATGAAGATAGATGAGGTTGTTAGGGTGGGACCTAATCCAAGAGGACTGGAGTTCTTACAGGAAGAGGAAGGGACACTCAGGATGGGTGTGCCAGAGGGAAGTCCATGTGAGCACACAGGGAGAAGGCAGCTGTCCGTGAGCCAAGGAGAGAGGCCTCTGCAGGAACCTACCCTGATGGCACCTTGACCGTGGACTTCCAGCCTCCAGAACTGTGAGAAGATAAATTTCTGTAGTCGAAGCCCCCAGTCTATGGTATTTCTCTGTGGCAGCCCGAGCAGAATAATATAGTGGGGAGGCCGGAAACAATAGCTGAGGGCTACTTTTGTGCAAAATTTGATATGTGTGTGGCTGCAGAAAAATTCAGGATCGAATGCTCATCTGCTTGACAAAGGGTGACTTGATCAGTGCCCTGTGGATTTTAGTTGCAAAGGGTTTGGACCAAAGAAAAAGAAAAAGGTAGAATTGCAGATAAGTTTTAAAAAGCACTCTGGAGGCACAGCTGTTGAAAAGGAGGGAACTTAGATTTATAACTCTATACATTTTAATAAGAATTTATAACTTTTTATGAATATTATCTCTAAGTTAGTCCCTAAACCTAGGAGTAAAAATAAAATTCTGCTGGGCCATGTGTTCAGATGGTAGTAGATGGAAACGTGTCTCTTGAAAGCATGACATAGGCCAGGGGATCGTCAGTTTGAATAATCAAAGTCATTGAAGGTCAACAATCACAAGGAAGGATTTTGTTTTTCTAACTCCTATCCTCATAGCAGCGTCTGCAGATAGTTTGGCAATCCCTGTACATCAGAAAGCCTCTCCCAGCACTTGGAAAAGGCCATCCAGTGCCCACACTCTCTTCTGGGCTTGGCCACTCGCCCAGGAGAACGGTGCTGTGCTCCTATCTTCCCACGTCAGGTGGGAGGGGACAGACATGGTCCTCTGGAGTTTTCCTCAGTGAGACTCAAGGAAATTCACCAGCTAACGGATTACAAGCAAGATTAGGACATTCTCTGGAGATGCTCTAGTGTTGTTTCCTAGCCCAGCAGCTGCAGATTCATACTGCCTCCAGCAGGGCAGGCCATGTGGTTCAAAACACAAGTGCGAGCCTTCTGATATTTTGCAGTTAATTACCAGAAACATGTTTGTTGTCATCTAGATGCCAGTCATTTGTCCAAATTACCAGGACAAGTTTCCCAAGAAAGCCTGAAATCAGATTGCTTTCCCTCATTATTTTTCAATAAACGTGCACAAACTTATTCTGCCACAGGTGGGTTCCGCTTCTCACAGCATATGTGACTTGACAAGTTGTGTGAACGTGCCACGTTTTCAGAAAAGAAGTCTCTGTTTTAATTGCACCAAGGGTTTAAAGAGAAATGAGCAGCCTCAGAATGGGGGTGCCGAGGCTCGGTGCTCGGGCCAGCAGCAGACGGGGCTGGGGTGGCTATGGGTGGGGAGGGGTGGGTGAAGCTGCCTGCCCCGGGGATGTGATGAACTTGAGCCTGACTGAGCCTAGTTTTAATATCCAAGGGGGATTCAGCTTGGTGTTTAGAAGCACAATTGCTTAGGTCCTGGGGGTCCTATTTATTTGGGGGAAGGCCTCCAACTAGCTACTTGGGGGTGGCAAGGAGATAGGACCCAGCTCCCCGCACACGAAGGTGCCGATATGAAGGCAGGAAGTCACATCCTGGCTGGGTCAGCTGAAATGCAGAACCCACCTCAGATGTGAGGACTAAGAGGGCTGGGCCGGGGTCAGGCTGGGCCGGGGTCGGGCTGGGCCGGGGTCGGGAGGCACAGGCTGCTGTACCTTTCACCTCCCCAGAGAAAAGAAAATTTGGCCTTATGTCCATTGACCTCAGTAATTTGAACTAGCTTCATCCTCTCCATCAACCTGGTATATCTTGCAATCAAGCATCCCTTAACTTCTCTCGGAAGTTCTTTTACTAGGCTTTGTTAATGGGCATCCCAATTCCCTACTGGCTACTTCCATGGAGATGGAATGACTAGCATCTCACCAACAGACTGCTTGGTTGCCCTCCTTCCTTGCCTCCAGTCTATCCCATCTTAATCAATGACACCTCCATTCAAAACCAGAATCAATCACTGATTCTTCTCCTTTTTCCCCTGATACTTTCTGTCTAATCCATCAGCAAGCCCTGTTGTCTCTACCTACAGAATACGTCCTACGTCCCATGGCTTCTACCGCTAATGCTTTATTTCCAGCCCCCATCGCCTCTCCAACTATTGGAGTAGGTGTCTAGTGCCATTTCATCTACTTCCTTCCCACCTGAAAAGGTAAGTATGTTCACGTTACTCCCTTGTTCAAAGTCCTCCGAGGGCTTTGGGGAAGTATTTATGCAGTCTTCACCATGGCCTGACCTACCAGACACGCCTGGGCTCCTGGCTCGTCATGGCCCCGTTTCCTGCAGAGAATAGTCAAGGCTTCCTGTGCCCACGAGTAGAGGCACGTGGTTCACTATAAGTGGTCAGTTGGCTCCAGGGACTGTGTGGCAGATGAGGGGATTCTGTCCAGTCTGGGGACTGATGGGAACATGGTTTCATCCCCCAGCCCATGACGGCCTGGGGACAGATGGATGACAGACCAGGCAGGATGTCCGGCATCACCATAGAGGCCATCAGGAAACAGGACGCCATGACAGCTCTCCTGGAACCTCTGTTCCTCCTGGGGGAGCGAGAATTCTGGATTTGAGTCTAAATCTGAACGAACCAAATCTACCAGAAAGTGACCAGATTGCATTTTCTGCTTGTGGCAGCATGCCGGGCTCCTGAAGGAAACACAGCTTGGTTATACTCCTTGCATGCCTGAGTCCGTGGCCTGTGCACATTCATCCCTGCAACACCCACATGTTCATGTCGCCTGGAGTGAGGCAAAGGGGCTGCTGAGCTCATACTTCACCCAGAACAGCTCTCTCCCTTCCCTTCTGTCGCTCTGGTCCATGCCTTGCTTGTTTCGTCCCTCCGTCCCTGACATTTCACAGGGTCATGGGTTCTGTAATGATGACCTCTTCGGTTTTGGTAAAGGCCGATGGGATGGGGCCCCCTTTTTGCTAGCCTTCGGAGAGCCCCCCATGCTGATCATTTTCTACTGACTTTGTGGTGGGCTTAAGTCCACATAAATAATGCATGCAGAGCTATCCCCTCGCCGAGGCCTTTACAGTGGCAGTCCTATCATAAAAGTCACAGGAAGCAACGTGATGACATCGTGTCCCTGCTCATGGGCCAGTCCTTCCTGGGGTGGGGAAGGCCCATCACATTCTGGTCATTTCACTAAGAGTGCTTTTGGAATCAACTCCAGTGTTGTGGAGGAGGGCACCCCGCACGTCCACTCCGTCCACCTCCATCCCCCCAGTAATTCTCAGACACCAGCTGGGTGCCCTACAACTCACTTCTGCCACTGTCCACCCGGACAGAGTGTCAGACCCACCGGGTTAAGGGCTCAGTCCTGCGGGACTGTCCCCAAACGCTCAACTTCGGATGTTACCTATGCTACAGACCGACTGGCCAGAGATGGAAGATTCCAACCACCCCCTCCTTGGGTTTGATTCATTTGCTAGAGCGGCTCACAGAACTCTGGGAAACCTTTCACTTACTAGACCACCGGTTTATTATAAAAGGATTTAACTCAGGAACAGCCAGAATGGAAGAGATGCCCAGGGCAAAGGGTGGCGGAAAGGGCTCAGAGCTTCCGCATCCTCTCCCCCAATTTCCATGTGTTCACCAACCCGGAAGCTCTCTGAACCCTGTCCTTCCGGTTTTTTAACGGAGGGTTCATTGTTATGATTGGTGAAGTCACGTGATTGATTCAACTTCTGGCCCCTCTCTCTTCCCCAGAGGTCAGGGGTGAGACTGAAAGTTCCAACTCTCCAAACACAGGTTGGTTTCCCTGGCAACCAGCTCCACCCTTAGGTGTTTTCCAAAAGTCATCTCATTAACATAAACTCTGGTGGGGAAAAGATCTTGTTCTGAATAACAAGGCACCCACCTCACCTTTATGGCTCTGAAGAGATTTCAGGAACTGAGGACAAGAGATCAAATATTTAACAGAAGATGCTCCCAGTGCTCTTTTGTTCTGAGAATCCCAAGAACTTTGGGAGCTGGGAGCCAGGAAACTTTGATGAAGACCAAGTATATATTTCTTATAAATCACAATGTCGCCGGCCCTCTGCCCACAAGGGAGCCGAGGTTTTAGTCCTTACCCTGCTAACTTGCCTGCTGGGGACTTTAGAGGAACCAGTTACTCTGTTCCGAAGACATTTTTTAGGTTGTGTGTGACTCTCACATCCCCCCCCCCCGGCCCCCAGTGATGTATCTTACCGTCCCTTAAGGGACCCTTATCCCTGCCCCAGAAGGAAAGCGAGTCTGAAGGTTCAAGTTCCTGGGCTATCCTGGGAGAGTTACAATTTCTTGTGGGTGTTCAGGCAGGTTTTAGAAATAAGCATCCCAATCAAAACTTGAGGATAAGATCAGAATGAAAGGAAGCCCAAATCAATGGCTGCTAATCTACCAAGAGAAAGTTCTACGATTATCTCTACATATGTATTTTTTTCAACAGCATTTTGATAAAAAGGAAAAGGTGGCCATTCAGGGTTATCATTGGATCCCAAACACCTGAGTCTTGTAGCTACGAACAGGAGGCCTTAAGAACCTCCGTCCCTGTGGCTACCTGATGCCAGGACACCCCCACAGCAAGTGATTTGGGACAAAGCAGCCTTGAGTGATGGATGTCTGGATTTGTACCTGGTGCTCAGTCGAAAATATGTAATCCTTCTGTTTTGGCTTGGTACCAATTTCGTAGACTTTTACTGCAGAATTGCAGAGCTGGAAATTTCCAGAGGAGGGCGTTGGGGTCCTGGGACCACATGAAGGCACAGGGTGGTAACTGACCTGCCACCTGGGACCTTCCTGACCCACCAGAGGCCATTTCCCATAGCGCTTGATTCCCATCAACCTCATTTATAACCTCGCTGAGAACAGCCTCACTCTGGGAACGACCTCACACCATTTCCTGGATTTTTCAGAACAACGTGAAAAGTACCTTTTATGGTCTCCTGGCTCGTTTAGCCTCAGGAGAAAAACAGAAGCCTAAAGGAAAAATTCTAACAAGCCCATCCCTTTTGAGGGGCTTTCTTGTTGGTCCAGGTCTTTTGTACTTGAGAAACGGAGGTGTTGTAGGGAAGTTACTACAAATCAGGACTGGGGAGAGGTACTCACTTTTCAGATGGAAACCGGGCTCCAGAATGCACTAGAACCAACAGATGTGATTGTCTGTCCCAACAGATGTGATTAAAAGCACATTCTCGGGTCTTTCTGTCTCCCTGTTTGCAGAGGAGGCCACGTTCCTCCCACTTCTAGTCTCCTAGAAGTGCAAACTCCTGTGTTAATCCTCAGGCTTGTTTGCTCCAGAAAGATCCCTGTGTGTGGGAGTGAGCAGCACCACCTGGGAACCTCTCCTTGTACACTGGCCTCTGGAGGCATGGGCTCGGGCTGGGGGGGTGGAGTGTGAGTGGGACTCTGGGGCGGGAGGGGGCAAGAAGCCGGTCTAATCTGTTCAAGGGGGTGATAGGTAACTCTAGAACCAGAGTCCCATAGCACCTGTTACGAGGACTGAGCTTGTAGACTCAGAAAGAAAATTTACTCTTTAAGAAGTTTCTTTAGAAAACGGTCACTAACCTGGGGGCACCTGGGTGGCTCAGTCGGTTAAACCAAGTGCCTGACTCTTGGTCATGATCTCAGGGTCATGAGATTCAGCCCTGCGTCTGCTCCACGTTGGACATGGAGTCTGCTTAGGATTCTCTCTCTTTCCCTCTCCCCTTGCCCCCTCGCCCTGCATGTGTGCACACTCTCTCCCTCAAAAAAAGAAGAAAACGAAAACAGTCTCTAGCCTATATTATTCCTCCACAATTGGAAGTCATAAAGGAATATTTTTTTATTGTAGTAAAATGTGTATAACATAAAAATTTGCCATTTTAACCATTTTTAAGTGTGCACTCCCATGGCATTAAGAACAGTCTCATGAACCGTCTCTGCCGTTTTCAGAACTTTATCACCGCGAGCAGAAACTCTGTGCCCATTAAGCAATAACGCCCATTCCTGAGCCCCCAGCCCCTGGTAACCCCTATTCTCGTTTCTGTCTCTACGCATCTCTAGATATTTCTGAATCATACGATGTTTGTCCTTTTATGTCTGGCTTATTTCACTTGGCATAGTGTTTTCAAGGTTCACCCATGATTAAGGAAAAAAAAAATTTTTTTAAAGATTTTATTTATTTGACAGAGAGAGACACAGCGAGAGCGGGAACAGAAGCAGGGGGAGCGGGAGAGGGAGAAGCAGGCTTCCCGCCGAGCAGGGAGCCCGATGCGGGGCTCGATCCCAGGACCCTGGGATCATGACCTGAGCCGAAGGCAGACGTTTAATGACTGAACCACCCAGGTGCCCATAAGAAAAGTTTTTAAATAAACATTCTGTGGTCATAGAATATCCTGATTATCACAATAATTTGAAAACAAATGATTGAGGGTTACTGAGCACTTAGTGTGTGCCAGGCACTGGGCTGGGAAGGGCACGTGCACTGTTTTGAAAGTCCTTTCAAGAACAACACGATAAAGTTTATTAGTACCAACTTCGTATTACAAGCGAGGAATTGGAGAATTAGTGAGATTAACTCAAACTGTTGGAAAGCTTGAGTCGGTCAACTGGCTCTGGGTTCAAATTCTCACCTCTTTAACTATGCTGCCTTTCCGATTATTCTTTCCTTCTTCTCTTTCCTTACCACACCTCTGGTTGAAACTTTAAATTAGCACCTGCTTACAGGCTCGCGAGTGTTAGAGTTTCTTGGGCGTGTGTAGAGAGAAGAGACGCCGGCTGTCACTTGTTTCCATCTGTTTGGATCACCGGGGCCAGCACTGTGCTTGGCACCCAGCAGTACTTAATATATGTTTTTAGATTTGATTGAAGCCTGTTAGCACAGATGCTACTAGGTTAGGCTTTGTACAAAGGACACTCCCCAGGCTCTTAACTGATTTAATCAGGGTGTTGGTTTTAAACCACAAAGCAACTTGGCTTGTTTCCTGGCTGGAAATTGACTTCATCACCCCACCTGCTTGACCATCACCAGCGTTAGCGCTCCCCCCCCAGGGGCTACGGGAAGAAAAATTAGAGCCATAGACCCTTGTTGCCACAAGACTGGTTTTTCGACCACGGTTGCTGTTCATAATTTCTTCTTCCAGCTTTTCAGGAAAGACCTGAAGAGGGGTCCAAGCAAACACGGTTGAAAGCACATTTTTCATATTTATGTCTTTCCCCGTAACTCAGAGGAAAGCTGCAAAAAGACCTACCTGCCTCTGACAAGCCTGGTTAATAGATTAAACTCCGGCTGTGCCTGTGGTTTCATAAGGGTGGTAGGAAATTGTGTTATAGAGGAATACACACACCCACGCAAAGACTCGCTGGTGACAGGTAATACCCCGGGGGGAGAGATCATGAGAGGGAGGAATAGGAGTCTGTGGCAGGAGGTCATCATTCACCTCTGAGTCCTGAGCGCCTCTCCTTCGGCCTTCTAGGCGGTGGGAGAAGTTACGCAGAAACAGCAGGGGTGGGAGGAAAATAGAGGGTAGGATTAAATTATGAAATGTGCTTTATTCAAGATGGGGATATAGAAGTTATTGTAAAATGGCCCAGCAAATTCACGGGGATATATGGTATTAGGAATAAACACATCTTGAGGCTGTCTCACAAGTAACTGTTCAGAGGATGCCACTTCCTCTCTTTTCCTGCTCCAGGGTAGTATAAAGAGGGTGGAGAGGTTTAAGATAATGTCTTGAGAACTGAAGCCCAGGCACCAATATGCACTACAGAGCTTCTTCTTCTTTTTAAAGATTTCATTTATTTATTTGAGAGAGCAGACATAGCAGGGGGGCGGGAGGAGAGGGAGAGGGAGAAGCAGACTCCATGCTGAGCAGAGTGCCCGACGTGGGGCTCGATCCCAAGACGCTGGGATCATGACCTGAGCTAAAGGCAGACACTTAACCCACTGAGCCACCCAGGCGCCCCTAGAGCTACTTCTGCAACTATCTTCCAAACCAAATTCTGATTCCAGTGGTTGCATCTCTCCTAAAAAGTCAGTCTGCTCCTTGGGAAACAGCAATGCGGGTCAAATTCTAGTTAGCAAACTCTAGTTCCCCGAGTGGCGTCCTTTAGCCAGCTTGGCCCTGCCCTTCTCATCTGCATTCAGACCATCACCTGATCCCCGCTCAGATACTAGTTAAAATATTGGCTGATGAGAGTTTTGCAGGTAAGGGCATTTTTAATGTATTAGGAGATGCTGAAGAATGAAAACCATTTGAGACTCAAAAGAGATAGAATTTCTGGCTTGTTAGCAAATGCATGTGTGTGAGATTCTCAGGTGGAGAGCTTGCCTGGGGGTCCTCGAAATGGACCACTGGCGGCCTGGAGGGTTCTGGGTAAAGTCTGTTGCTGGTGACCGTGACCACCATTAAAAGAGAGTTGGTTTTCATCTGCAGTCAGCAGGTAGGCTGATAGGGAAAGAGGAAGTATAGTACCATTTGGTGATAGAGATTCTAAGGATATGAACAAAGAGCTGTGGTCCTAAAGATTTGCTAGGAATATTTCAGGTGAAGAAATGGAACAAGGGTGTCCAAGCCCGAAGGACCCATTGGATGGCAAAGAGCACGGGGTGGGGGTCTGAATGCACACGTGTGTGTGTGTGTGTACGCGTGTGTGCATGTGAGGGGTGAGGGAGGTGAGGGCAGTCGTGGTGCACTGATAGAAGTTACAGGTGCCCTCAGAGGAGTCTGGGTTTGGAGGTCCGTTAAGAGTCCCATGAATGTGCCCTTGACCCTTAGTGTCCAGGATGGGGGTGGTCATTGCTCTGTGGCTACTTTGCTTCCATTTGTATCAGAATAGTCAGGAGACCCCCCCCCCCCCCCCGGGTGATGATACAAGCCCCCTCCCGGCACTGGTCCTGGCTGGATCCAGCATTTTTTTGATGAGTTTACCCGACCGACTTCACAGGTTCCATCGTCTTTCCAGGCTGACTTTCATGACTTACCTTCCTGGAATAGAATTCCCTCTAATCTGCTATTCTAAAAATTTCTCCCACTGCATGCTGCTCCTCATTAAAAGTGACTTCAGTCTGTCCCACCATGCCTAGACCGGCACCTGTCTCTCTTAAAGCCCTTGACTGACTCGCCGGCCAGTGTTTAATCCACCAGTACATTATTGCCACTGTGTGTTACTGACCCGAGTACAGTTAGAATAGATGCTTTGCACCCCAAAATGTTGGGTTCCTCCTTACTAGGATTAGATGAGTGGTAGCCTCACTTAGATAACTTGCCTCTACTATACCCTCCCCACCTCATGAGAGTCGGTGTCATAGGCCAAAGCTGGTTTCTCTGGGGACACCTGTTCGGAGCTTCCGTTAGGGATTATGTCTGGAGCTGGTTGGTGCAGCAACCCACGTGTGTGGCTCCCATGACCCCATGTCTGCGATTCCTTCCTTGCCCTCAATTGTTCCAGAGAATAGCTGTCTTCTCGAGGAGAATAAATATTTCCCCCGAAATTCATCACCTAATGAATGCAGTCTTGGCATCGAGGCAAGTAACTTGAGTCAGAATAAATTCAACTATCTGCTTTGCTCTATTTGCCAGTTTCATGTTTTTAAGAGGATTCACATTGACTCATTTTTCTTTCCCATATGTCCTGGCCTTGTATTTTATAACACCAGACGGGGATACTAATTAAACTTTCGAGTTTGCTCCCGCAGAGCTGAAATGGAGATGGGTAATGACAGGTCTGGCGGTTATCAATATATCTGCTACACTTGTAATGATTTAAAGGGACTGCCATGGTTACTGCTCGGAATAAAAGCGAATGAGCTCTATAAATTTAATTTAGAGGAGTTATAACTTGATCATCCAGAAATATATTACTGAAGCTTCTTGTGTTTTTGACAAAGCCCCAGGCAGGCTTCTAGCAAGATCCGTGACTTAACCAGGAACATTTTCTTTACAGTGAGGTAAATATTGGTGACACCTCCCCAGCTTCAGGAACGTCACCAGCAGGAATGCGGCGCTGGTCCCACCGGGCACTAGTTCAAGATAATTATTTCACAATTAGTGTCTGTTCTTCCATCCATGAATCTGAAGTCCAGCTATGGGCAAAGTCATTTGCCGGTCAGTCCAGACTCAGAGTAGTTTATTTGAAATCACACACGGGAGAAATGAGACATCATCTTCTTTACACCTTTGTGAAGTGGTTGGTGCGTGTCTTAACCTGCAAAGCAGGAGGAGAGAGGCAGACCCTCTTCCCTTTGGTTTCTTTCAGTTCTAGAATACCAGGAACACTACTGCATGTATTTTATTTTATTTTTTATTTTATTTACTTATATTAGAGAGAGAAAGAGAGGCGGGGAGGGGAAGGGCAGAGAGAGAGAAGCAGACTCCCTGCTGAGCGTGGAGCCCCACGTAGGGCTCCATCTCATGACCTGAGCCGAAATCAAGAGTCAGAGGCTTCACCACCTCTGAGCCACCCAGGCGCCCCCACACTCGTGCATTTAAAGAACAGAAATGCTCTGCTGTCAACTCTACTCGCATATTGCCTTTGTTCATATACTAATATTTATTTATTGAATTACTGTATTAGCTCTTACACTTCCTGCCATACATCCAAGCATTAGTCCTTTGTGGTGCTTGCTGTAACTGTGCTCCCGCTGTAACTGTGCTCCCCCTGCAACAGCCTTCCTCTTCTGTCTCTCCCACCCTGCCCCTCACCCCCAACGCCCTTACAGGCTGAGAGTGAAGTTGGTACTCCTCAGAATATGTTATCGGATCATCATCCATCCATACCAAATCTCTCTTGTTTTGTTTTGTTTTGTTTTACTTTATGTTATTTTCCGTCCCATCCCCACTCCTGTTTCTTTTCCCCCCACAGGTAATGAATATACTACTTTTTTATACATGTAACATATTTTATAAAAGGGTCTTTTTTTCGTGTATGTATCCTTAGTTATTCATGTACCCTTACAAAATGTTTTGTTGTTCTGTGTGTAGGTTTTTCATGTTAATTCTATTGTTTTATGAATCTCATTTTATTTCTTACACTTTTCACTCCGTACTGTATTTTTAAGATATAAGACTTAAGATTTCTGTGTATGTAGCTAGTCTGTTACTTCTACTGACTGTGTGGTCTATGACAGCATGCTCACCTTATCTCACATGACAGATTTTCTAGGGACAGACACATGGGATGCCTGCAACTCTTGGCCACCACAGACACCCCCCACAAGGGTCCTTATACATGTTCCTTTATGGACCTTTGCAGGAATTTCTCTAGGGTGGTTTACAACTCATTAAAAAGATTTTTTAAAAAGATTTTTATTTATTTATTTGAGAGAGAGCGAGAGTGCCTGAGCAGGGTCAGAGGGAGAAGCAGACTCTCTGCTGAGCCCGATGCAGGGCTCGATCCCAGCACCCTGGGATCATGACCTGAGCTGAAGGCACACACTTAACCGACTGAGCCACCCAGGCGTCCCTCATTAAAAACATTTTTTAGAAAATGACATTAAGCACTGTTCTCAGCATTTCATATGCGTTGACTGATCCTTACGGTAATCGCATGTGCTAAATTCTGTTCTTATTCCCATTTTACAGATGATGAAGCAACACAGATCAAGAAGCTACTAAGTGGTGGTGCCGATTTTGAAAACGTGGACTCAACCCCTCTGCACACTCCCTTCAGATCCCTACCACATGAACATCACCAAGATGAACATCTTCAAACATGACTTTGATGGGTGAATTTGAGAATGTGGGGGGCTGTGCCTGAGCAGACATCCCACAGCTGACAGTCTGGCGGGGGTCCCCCTGTTCCTGCCCCTCAAGCAACCTCTATAGTCAGCCCCTACACTGCCTTCTTCAGAGTGTTTTTCCCCTGGAGCCTGAGGAGGAGAGAAACCTCAGGACTGGCAAAGTTGCCCACACCTCTGGAGGTTTGCTCCTCATGCAGCTGGACTCGGGCATCCCCTGAAGTCCAACGACTGTGAGGCCAGGCTGGAGTTGCGGGGGACAGTGGTCTGCGAGGGCCGATGCACCACACTGGGGCACTTCCCCATCAGGCTACTCACATGCTCCACATTCTCCTCTTACTTTTGTGGCATTTCCAGGTGCACGGAGGGTGGAAGCCAGTAGCCTATGTGGTTGGTTTTCCATCTTGTCAAAGGAGTCCGTTGCTCCTTGCTTGAGAGTGTTAAGAGCCAGGCTGAACGTCAGACTCTTTACTGATATAACTGGAAGGATAAGATCAAATGATTTCCCTCTTGACTCACACACACAAATGTTCCACACAATTCTGCCTTCTATCCTGTGGTGCCTTAGTGGAACCTTCAGTGATGCTTGATTTTAGGGGCCCCCACCTGGCCTGGCTCTGGTGCCCAGGTGGTTGATCACACACTGGTCTACGTGTCGCTGTGAGGGTATTCTGCTTATGTGACTAACAACTGTAGTCAGTTGACTGTAAGTAAAGGAGATTACCCTCCATGATGTGGGCGGGCCTCACCTAATCAGTTGAAGGCCTCAAGAGCCAAAACTGAGGATTCCTGAAGAAGGAATCCTATATCAAGGCTGTAGCAGAGGAGTCCTGCCTGGGATTCCAACCAGCCAACCTGCCCTATGGATTTTGGATTTGTCAGCCACAATCACAAGAGCCAATTCTTTATATTTATTTTTTATTTATTTATTTATTTATGTATGTATGTATGTATGTATGTATGTATGTATGTATGTATGTATGTATGTTAATCACCATACATTACATCATTAGTTTTTGGTGCAGTGTTCCATGATTCATTGTTTGCATATAACACCCAGTGCTCCATGCAGTACATGCCCTCCTTAATACCCATCACCAGGCTAACCCATCCCCCCACCCCCCTCTCCTCTAGAACCCTGTTTGTTTCTCAGAATCCATAGTCTCTCATGGTCTGTCTCCCCCTCCAATTCCCCCCTCCTTCGTTTTTCCCTTCCTATCTCCTTCTTCTTCTTTTTTTTAACATATAATGTGTAACATATAATGTTTCAGAGGTACAGGTCTGTGATTCAGCAGTCTTGAACAATTCACAGCGCTCACCATAGCACATACCCTCCCCAATGTCTATCACCCAGCCACCCCATCCCTCCCACCCCCAACCACTCCAGCAACCCTCAGTTTGTTTCCTGAGATTAAGAATTCCTCATATCAGTGAGGTCATATGATACATGTCTTTCTCTGATTGACTTATTTCACTCAGCATAACACCCTCCAGTTCCATCCACGTCGTTGCAAATGGCAAGATCTCATTCCTTTTGATGGCTGCGTAATATTCCATTGTGTATATATACCACACCTTCTTTATCCATTCATCTGTCGATGGACATCTTGGCTCTTTCCACAGTTTGGCTATTGTGGACATTGCTGCTATAGACATTGGGGTGCACGTACCCCTTCGGATCCCTACATTTGTATCTTTGGGGTAAATACCCAGTAGTGCAGTTGCTGGGCCGTACGGTAGCTCTATTTTCAACTTTTTGAGGAACCTCCATACTGTTTTCCAGAGTGGCTGCACCAGCTTGCATTCCCGCCAACAGTGTAGGCCAATTCTTTTAAACAAATCTCTCTCGTGTTCCTATTGATGCTGTTTCGCTAGAGAGCCTTGACAGATACATTCTATAAAAACCTTCGGGTTGTTGTTTTTGAGCCTCTCCTGCTCCAAATTTGGTCAGAACCAATGGTCACATATTGCGTGGTGTCTTCTTCCTCCCTCCTTCCAGACACATTGACTCTCTGGGTCTAAGTTCCAAGCTCACTGTGACCTCAGGGCCTTTGCACCAGCTGTTCCCTCATCTAGAACGAGGCCCCCTTCCCCTTCCGTTCTCAGCTTCACTGTCCCTCTGTGGAGAAGTCCCTCCTCACCACCAGTAAGAAGCAGTCACCCAGTCCTGCTGCCCCAGCACCCTATTAAAACGAAAATGGATTCCGTGCCTCGAAGTTCTCTTTTGTTCCATATTATTTATTGGCTTATTACCTTTCTCCTCCCACTAGAACCTAAGTTTCCCAAGAGCAGGTATGTCTGTGTTGTTCTCCAGTGAATCCTTCGCATCTGGAACAGTGCCAAGTGCATAGGCGGTACTTTGTAAACATTTAGTAGATGAGTTGATTCCAGAGTCTTGATTTCCCTTTAAAATCCACGTGGCGAGGTCATTATTGAAATAATCTTAGTTATGGAAGCTAATCATATGTTGTTGGGTTGGGGT
>NW_027397074.1:83982033-84095632 GCF_003265705.2 Callorhinus ursinus | reverse complement strand
ACCACTCCAGCAACCCTCAGTTTGTTTCCTGAGATTAAGAATTCCTCATATCAGTGAGGTCATATGATACATGTCTTTCTCTGATTGACTTATTTCACTCAGCATAACACCCTCCAGTTCCATCCACGTCGTTGCAAATGGCAAGATCTCATTCCTTTTGATGGCTGCGTAATATTCCATTGTGTATATATACCACACCTTCTTTATCCATTCATCTGTCGATGGACATCTTGGCTCTTTCCACAGTTTGGCTATTGTGGACATTGCTGCTATAGACATTGGGGTGCACGTACCCCTTCGGATCCCTACATTTGTATCTTTGGGGTAAATACCCAGTAGTGCAGTTGCTGGGCTGTACGGTAGCTCTATTTTCAACTTTTTGAGGAACCTCCATACTGTTTTCCAGAGTGGCTGCACCAGCTTGCATTCCCGCCAACAGTGTAGGCCAATTCTTTTAAACAAATCTCTCTCGTGTTCCTATTGATGCTGTTTCGCTAGAAAGCCTTGACAGATACATTCTATAAAAACCTTCGGGTTGTTGTTTTTGAGCCTCTCCTGCTCCAAATTTGGTCAGAACCAATGGTCACATATTGCGTGGTGTCTTCTTCCTCCCTCCTTCCAGACACATTGACTCTCTGGGTCTAAGTTCCAAGCTCACTGTGACCTCAGGGCCTTTGCACCAGCTGTTCCCTCATCTAGAACGAGGCCCCCTTCCCCTTCCGTTCTCAGCTTCACTGTCCCTCTGTGGAGAAGTCCCTCCTCACCACCAGTAAGAAGCAGTCACCCAGTCCTGCTGCCCCAGCACCCTATTAAAACGAAAATGGATCCCGTGCCTCGAAGTTCTCTTTTGTTCCATATTATTTATTGGCTTATTACCTTTCTCCTCCCACTAGAACCTAAGTTTCCCAAGAGCAGGTATGTCTGTGTTGTTCTCCAGTGAATCCTTCGCATCTGGAACAGTGCCAAGTGCATAGGCGGTACTTTGTAAACATTTAGTAGATGAGTTGATTCCAGAGTCTTGATTTCCCTTTAAAATCCACGTGGCGAGGTCATTATTGAAATAATCTTAGTTAGTTATGGAAGCTAATCATATTTTGTTGGGTTGGGTTTTTTTTTTTTTTTTTTTTTTTTTTGCCTGTAATCATTCTTACTAGCTACGCTATAAAGTATTCTTTCCCTGATTTGTCCCAAATGTGCCTTCTTCCGAGCTTCAGGGGTTGTTCCTCATCCTGAGATCCTGGCTTTCAGGGAGTTAACTCACCGTTACCCTCTGTGTCACTCATGACTGAGAAGCTTGTCCTTGTGCCCCGTTCCAGCTCTCATCTTCTTGGACTTAAGAATTTTATCTTCCAAATTTCTATTTGTGAACACAGAATAACTTCAGTATTTTCATCGTTTTGGCCTTTTTCACGTCTGTCGTATCGTAGTTGAAATTTCAGAATTGTCAATTTCTGTTTTTTGGAAGAAAGGACTTTCTCATGCTTTAGGTCAGGGGACTTAAAGAAAAAAAAAGTTGTTTTCATTCCTTTGGTGAAGACTTGGCATCCGTGTTCATTTACTTAGCCTGTCCTGAGAGATTTTACTTCCATAACGCCCATTGGATACATTAAGATGAATGGAAAGACCATGGAAATGTGATCTGAAAGGAAGGGTTGTGTTCTCTTCCTGGCCCTTCGTAGGCATGCTGGGGGTGTTGGTGGAGGTAGGGGTGGGTTGCTGCTAGAGAGGGACAGTCAGGTACAAGGATTATTTAGCTCAGCCTTCATTGAATTCATGGTTTTTAGAGTGACCAAGGACAAGTGAGCATGAGCTAATGATTACTCACACCACTTGCTGTCAAGAGTTAGCTTTCTGCATAGGTTCCCACAAACCCTTTCTCAAAAGATAACACAATTACTTCCTCTTCTCTATGTTCTGGTAAGCCCATCATGCCATGCCATCATGGACAGAGAGTACAATCTCCCCCTGCATTTCTCCCTTTGGCCTTCTTTGCTTCTCTATCCTCCATTCATTGAACAGATCCTGCCTTGTGCCAAATGAAGTCACTGTGCTCATGGAAATTACTGATCTCCACGTCCACGTGGCTTACGGTAGGCGGCACCGGGAATGGAGGTGAGCACGCTGTGGCTCACACGTTGTTGGTCCACCAACAGCAGGCCTGAAATGCCTGCTCACCCTTTTAAAATTTGTTGTGAACTTTCATAAGTGCTGCCTTTCTTTACTCAAGGGACTTGATGACATTTCCCTCTACCCGTTGGGTCACAGTCGTAAAGCAAGATCATTACCAAGAACCTCATGGCATAACTTTCTGGAAGACAGGAGTGTCATTTTTATAGACTGGACTTGGGAATTGCTAAAGAACAGAGAGGCTGGGCTTTTAACTGGACTTCACACTTATTTGGTGTACATTTAAATGCTTCACTGAGAACTGATTAAAAGGAAATGGCTTCCTGATGTTAACTGAAGACCGGCAAGTGGGAGTAATAACTTAGGACCATGGCTCTTTATGCACGTGGAGTGCATTTAGAAAGACGTGCGCCTCCGGACACGTTGTAAATCTCTGTTGTCTTAGTTGACTGGCCTGAATCCATTTGTCCGTTATCCAGTGTTACTCCCGCATTCCAAACAAGGCTCAGAATGTATTCTGGGCATCACTTAACTCTAACCACATTTTATCAAGCTGTGTGTAAATTAATCCAAAACACGAAGCCAATATCCATTATGCTACTTTAAGAAAACCGGGGCGGTGGGGAGTGGGGGTGACCAGAGAAGGTTAACAATGAAAACATCCATTGAAGACCCATCTGTGAGGAGTGACGGCATCTCTGCAACTTTGGGGAAGATTATATTCCCAACAGATGTATATTTCAGTGCTTGGAACTTTCTCTGCCAAAGGCTGAAAATTGCTTCTAAGAGAATCATGGGGAACAAAACACAAAGGATTGCTTTTTAGGATAATTAAAACTATTTTGGATTTTTTATTTATCAATCTGGTTTCTAATATAGTTTCAGTTAAATGAAAGACATTCACAAAGAATATTAGGCATACATACATAGTTTCCTTCTTTCATTCTATGTTACATGCTCTTGCTTTTAGAGAGTGAACTTTTCTGTCATTTCACAGGGTGGAATCCTAATCGACTTTACAGGAAGAATACTTAGCCCAGCTGTCCGTAACCCTGACCTCCGGAGTCACATGCTCACTGGGAAAACAAACAAACAAACAAACAAACAAACAACAACAGAAAAACCAAATAGAACTCAGAATCAGTAACATCTGAACGGTTTCTTGACCCACTTGAGGGGATGTCTTCCTAGCCATGTTAGAACCCAGCAGTTGCTGTTTAAAATAAACCGAGCCTCAGAAGCGTTGCAGACCATCTGCGTAGACCTGCCCTTAAAGCACATTTTCACCTGGAAAGTGAACTTGTAAATGCGCCTTGGATATGAAATGCCCGTGTGGTCAGGTATCTTCACTACCTTCTGCCGGTCTTTGCTCCACCGGAGACAATCAACTTTTTAATCTGGTTTCCCTATTTCGTTGACAATGAATTTTATGTATCATTGGTAACCAGAAAATACTGCTGTGAAAGAAATCTATTCTAGAGTCACCAACATTCTCATGCAGGGTATGTGTAAGCATAGGCACGGTGCCACCAGGCTACGCGAAAAAAATCGTGTTTGTTTCTTGTGTTGTCTTATGTGCAAGCTGACCCAGTGGCACTGGAGGCGTGTGTAAGCTGTCGGTCACATCTGGGTGGGAACTTCGGACTTTGTGCACGTGAAGTTCTGATTTCTCTGGCCTTTGGTTGTCGCCATCTCCGAGGGTTGACAGGTTAGCTCTTGGGCAGTCTCCTTGATTAAGAACCGAACGGTTGTACAGCAACTGTCTCCTAAATCTGTACACTTCCAGATGTGGCACATTGTCTCTTTGGTAGGACTAAGAACCGCAGGCCAGAAAGTAAGTCTTCCAGTAGGCTCCATCGACTTGGGCCTTTATATGTGGGTGTCAAAGTATGCTGCCCTCAAGAAGCAATGGCACCTCACAATTTGTCTTATTAAGTAGGCAAAACAGTTGTATCTTCAATATAGGGCAAAGAGCGACCAAGGTTCAGTGGCTTGACCAAGGTCACGTAGCAAGTCAGGGAGAGAGGAAGGGTTAGGACTCTTATCAGCTGATTCTCGGGGTCCACCCTCACCAAGACATCACTTTAAACATGGCACCCATCGGTTTTAGCCCAAGTCAGCTAGACATGCTGTTTGTTTCTCCTCTGTTTCAGGATCAGTTGGTTCTACTGCCCCTAGTAATTTAGGACCTATTTTGGCTGGCTAACTGGAATTCAATTTAATAACTGCTGCCTCTCTTTTTGAAACCTGCTTGATGGGATGATGAAAAGGAAACAATACTAAGAGGTTTAAACCAGGTGCTTATTGTTTGGAGGCACAAAGGGGCCATTAAAATGTTGGCACCACACAAGAAAGGGAGAAAAAGAGCAAGTGGGAGGATTGAAAAGAACAGATCTTGTTATAGAAGGAAATAAAAGTTTCTTCTGGACAAACACTAACACCACATTTTCATATCCGGTAGCTACTTTGTCCGTAGGTGCTTCCTATGGTTTGTCTTGGTGCCCAGCTTTCTGCTGGCATCTGGGGGCTGCTCCACAGACCTTCAGCAATAACCTAAGATCTCCTCTTTGGCTCATGCAAATTCTTTTTCCTGTGCCTCTGAATCCCCGCTCCTGTTAGTAAAGGACGCTTGTGTAGCAAATGCAGGGCAATGGGAAATTGTCCAACAAAGGCACTCCAAACCCTTGTTTCTAGCTTCTTAATAAAAACTTCCACAGAACAAGTCTTCCTCTCTCTCTCTCTCTCTTTTTTAAGCAGTTGGTTGAAAGTTACAAGGGGAAACATAGCCTTCTGGATTAAGAAGTTTCAGAGAAGAACTTGACAATATAAATTCTCACCTCCTGAGCTAGTTTCCTTGGGGTCTAGGGAATACATTATTTTGAGAGCTGAGAATGGCACCGATCTTGCTTTCAAAGTCCTGCTCCTACCTTCTCAAAACACAGATGCTTGCTTTATACACAGAGGATGTTCCCTGCACAAATCACCCTCATCGGCCATCCGCTTCTCCTGAAACTTCACAGCAGCCTCCTGTTTCTAAAAATTTTTCTTTTTTGGTTTGTGTTTAGTCTGTTCTTATTATATAAAGAGGCTACCACCAGCCTCTTTGCACTTGGTTGATCATGTCCTAGGATAGAAGAGGTCAAGACCGTGCGGGATATGATTGACAAAGCAAGATTAGGCACTGAGCCTGGGTCACAATGCCACGGCTGTCCAGGCTGCACTGTGAGGAGCTTTCAAGGGAGGGAGCTGGAAAAAAGAGATGCTTCCCTATCTTCACATAAATTATTTATCATTTAGAATGTACTGGATATGGCCTTCACAGAGACACTTAGGACTTTTGGTGAAGACCACAATTCCAAAGAGAAGTCGAGGATTTCCAGCACTCACTTGGCACTTAACTTAGTTTCTTAATACCTTATCCACCTTTCGGTGTCTTGTCTGCTGGCCGGACTGTTATCCCCCTAAAGGGAAAGACCGTGTCATCCGTATGTCTTAAAGATGGTGACATGGGAGACCCACCAATCCCTCTAGTCATTCCCAGTGCCCTGGGTTTGCAAAATTGGTGAGAGAAGTGTTGGTTTCTATTTTTCACCTCTTGTGGCAGGAAAATGGGAAGAAGAGAGTGAAGAGAAAGGGTGAGAACATTTTAGTGTCAGGGGTTGTTTTTGATTGTTTTGACCCCTTAATCACTCTGGGAAGAAAGGGAAAGTGCAGAGACAATGCCATAAAGATCAAAGCTATCATGGGAAATGCACGAAGTACTCAACTTCCATCTGGCATTATTGGTTAAGTGTAAAAGTAATAACCTGTAAAATAGGTTTGAAATATCAGAAACATTCCTACTAAACATAGTGTTTAAAATTTGCTTCTGTAATTTGACAATACGTGAAAGAACCCTTCTTGGTAGTCATCTTGGTTAAATAAATAGCCTTGGTTTTGAATATGTCATTTGTAAAAGTTATATTGTTCAGCTGTTTAGTCATACCACATACTTTTCATTTAACAATGTGTATTATGGAATGATGATCAAGACCTCTTTCAGTTAAGGGTGTTCATAATTGTGGCTGAGGTCAGCAACTATAAAAGGGAATTCCCTTTGGTTCTATTACCTTGACTCTAATGGGAATTAACTGGTTCAGTGTCTCCTCTGGAATGTGTACAACATGCCATTGGCAACTCTAGATAACAGTTTTCATCACCCAAGAAGCTGAGATCCTCCAATAAGTTAGGCATACCGAGAATTTTGAAAAATATGTATATATAACCCTAACAAACTAGAATTTCCATTTCATTGAGGCACACTGTCAGAAAAATAGCAATAATACCTTCTTAACCTCATCTTACTCCCCTTCCAGGAGGAGAAGGAAAAAAGGGATCCTTTTTAATTCCTCAAAATGTTGGAGTCTAAAAATTTTTTTGAAAGTACTTATTAAGAGCCTGAATATAATGATCATAAATGGTAGTCATTTTAGAAATAACTTTTGTGTAATTTTTACAAATAAATAATTTTTGGATGCTCCCAAAGGAGCTTTGTCTCATTTGTTTACATACAAAGTCTATCATTTTTAAAATAAAATCAAGGAGTTATTTGTTAGAATAAGTTGGTCAAGATTCCTGATTAGACTGAGGTGTGGCTATCTACGTGTGTCCATTCTCTGAGAAGCAACAATCAGTTATCAGGTTTGTGATAAACCTGAGGTTCAAATGTTATCTGCCAAAGAAGTCCCTGAATCATGGCAGTGTGTCTATTTAGGATGGAACAGTAGTATATGGAGTAGATGATGTAAAATATGGCAGTGTTTTCCATATGATTCAGAGTAAAGCAACAATGATAGCAAGCATTGGCTTTATTGTGGTACGTCCATTCAGAGGACCTGGTCTGCTAGGATTTTGTCACAGGGGCTTCAAAACTAGAGATTTAAAGCAAACTAAGAAGAGCAACCTAATTTATGCATTCACTAGAAAGTGTCCATACTCTTGCTGCAACTATAAAAGAAACAGAGCAAACAAATCGTAACATCTGGCTCTAATTCCCCGCTGAGGTTCCCACCCCTCCCCCCCCACACACATACAATGTAACCTAACATGTTGCAGGTAAAGCAGAGCAGAAATCTTTTGTAACAGCTGATCACCACTGGATTATAGCTGACAGTCACAGTTAGTGAATAGGTCTAGTAGGACTACACACAAGGAACAGTATTAGCTCGTAGAATTTGATGAAAGATAAAACCAACAATCCCAATATGAAACTACTTCCCCTGGTTCTTAATGCTTCTCTCTGTTGTGTTGGTTCTGTTGTTAAACAGCAGGGGCCCATATGCTCTCTTCCTTCAACTGTTTCAGGTGGGAACTCTCAGAGAATTGGCATAGATTGAGGGCTCTTCGAAAACTGGCAAATAATAGGTTCTCTTTGCCCCTTCCTTTCCTTTTCCAATTTACAGGACACCAAAAGAAATACTGTATGAATACGAACTAGTTACTATGATAGCCCATTAAAAACTGACTATATGCAAAATGAAGAGAATGCTGGAGGCCATGTGCATCAGCTTTTCTCAAGAAAAAATATCCACATTCTAAGGGCTCCTAAAAATGTAGAAAACTTGCCCTGTTACCATGGGTTTTCAGAACACCTCTAAACACGCACAAAATAAGACAGTATTACCTACAAATTTCAACCATTTCTTAAACTCTAAAAGCATTTTTTTGTATTATTTTGAGTTGATATAGAAGAGGAAACTCAGCTATAAAGGAATATTAAAAAGTATTTTTTTTTTGTGGCGATCCATCTCCAGAATTTGCTGTTGCTTGCCTCCCCCAACTTGTGCTGATATTTTCAGGATGTGCTCAAGAGGATGAAGTAGGGTGCTTTTGTCCCTTTCCCTCCTCCCTAATAACTCGCCCCTCCCTCTCCCATAGCCAAATAGCCACCCCTCAGATGAGCCATTCCTTTTTGCTCTCATCAATGGTCTCTGTGAAGTTGGGGTCGTTGTTCATGATGGCTGCATCGGCGCTCTCTGCTGACTCCGCTCCCTTTGCTTCGTTGGTGTGGTAGGTGCCCTTGTGGCGGAACATGTAGCGGATGAGGAAGACCAAGGTGCAGAGAATGGTGAAAATCACCACAGCGATGACGCCTGGTGGAGATAGGAGAAGCCCCGGCGATTAAACAGACCATGAATTCATCCCTCCCACACTCCCTTCCCCAGGCGCCCGGGTTCCCCCAAACACCACCTTCCCCCAAACACCACCCTCCCCCTTACAGAACACAAAACTCCAAGACAACAGCAACCGAAATGGACAGGACCGAAAGGAAACTAGACCAATACACAGTTACATTTGGAGATTTCAATGCTCTTCTCTCAGTAATTGTCGGACAATTAAACAGATGAGGAGGAAATACCACTCAACCCATTTTAGACGCCCAGCATTATCCTGATACTAAGACCAGACAAACACATCACAAGAAGACAAAACTACAGAGCCATAGTCCTCTTCGATAGAATTTTAGCAAATCAAATCCAGCAATGTGTGGGAAAGAATATATTGTGCTGAAGTGGTGTTAATTCTAGGAATGCAAGATCGGTTTAACACTAAAGAAATAAAGCGATGTAATTTACCACCTTGAAGAAATACAGGAGAAAAAGCACAGGGCAAGCCTTCACCTCCATTCGTTCTAAAGCTTTGCAGAAACCATTAGTAGAAGGAAACCTTCTCAGCCGGATAAAGGGCACCTGTGAGAAACCTACAGCTGCTATCTTACTCAGTCCTAAATGAATAAACAGATTTTCTCTAAAATATGGAACAATGGAAGAATGTCAGCTCTCTCAAGGTACTGAAAGCCCCGAGCCAGTGCAATAAACAAATAAAAAAGAAATAAAAAGTGCAGATTGAGAAGAAGTAAAAATTTTCTTTATTCTCAGGTGACATGGTTATCTATGGAGACAATCCTAAGGAATATGTAAAAAAAAAAAAAAAGGCTTCTAGAACTAACAGTAAATTTAGCAAGGACACAGGATACTAAGTCAATATACAAAAATCAATTATGTCTTTATATACTAGCAAGAAATACTTGGAAAAATATTAAAAGTAATAAAATAATACCATTTATAATAAAACAAACCGAACACAGTTGTTCAAGGCTGTGTACTCAAGACCATAAAACCCTACTGAGAGAAATTAAAGATGTCAATAAATGGATGGATAGACCATGTTTAAGAAGTGAAGTACCCAATATTGTTTAGATGTCCATTTATAGATCTTATGTAATCCCAATGAAAATCACAGCAAACTTTTTTTTTGGTGGAAATTTATAAGTTGATTCTAAATTTTATATGGCAATGCAAAGGATCCAGAATAGCCAACATAATTTTGAAAAACAAAAAAGAAATAACTGGAGAATGTATGTTGCCATCTCAAGGCTTAATATAAGGTAAAACAATAAAGCAAGCATAGTATTGGGTAAAGAAAGATACATATCTCAACAAAACAGGATAGAACCCAGAAGGCAGACATACATATATATGGTCTATTGATTTTTGGCAAAAGCTCCAAGGAAATTAAATTTGGAAAATATAGTCTTTTCAACAAATGGTCTTGGAATAACTAGTATTAATTTGGAAAATAATGGCTTTGACCTTTATACCACACTATGTACCATCAAAGTGATGATAGATTTGGTAACCGAAACCAAAGCTATGAAAGTTCTAGAAGAAAACACAGAAGAAAATCTTCACAACCTTGAATAGGCAGGTTTTAAAGAGAGAATTAAAAAAAATCACAAACTGAAAAGATTTGAAAAATTGGACTATTTCAAAATTTAAATCTCTTGCTTTTCAAAAAATGCCACTAAGAAAATGAAAAGGCATGTCACAGACTGGGAGAAAATATTCACAATACAGATGCCTGACAAAGGACTTAAACTATCTAGAATATGAAAAGAAACTGTTATAACTCAAAAGAAGAAGTCAAACAGTTCAGTTAAAAGATGGAGAAAAGAGTTTTAAACAGACACTTCACAAAAGATTTACAAACGGCAAGAAGCATCTGAAAAGATGCTCAAAATGATTAGTCATCAGATAATTGCCACTAAAACCTCAATGAGGTACCACTACTCATCCACTAGAGTGGCTAAAATTGAGAAGACTGAAAATATACCAAGTGTTGATAAGATTGTGGAGCAAACCTGACCTCCTAGATATTAATTACGGGAACGTAAGGTGGTTCAACCATTTTTAGAAAACTGGATAGCAATTTCTTAGACAGTTTAACATCCACTTTCTATAACACCCAGCAGTCGCACTCCTAGGAATTACCAAAGAGAAATGAAAACTTATGTTCATATAAGACTTCAAGAAGAATATTCATAGCAGCTTTATTCAAAATAGCTCCAATCTGGAAACAAACCAAATAGCACAGGGGAGTAGATACAACAAACGATAGTACATTCATACAGGAGGAATACAACTTGACAATTAAAACAGACTATCGATACATGCAACAATGGATAGTTCTCAAAAAACACTATGATGAGCAAAAGAAGGCACCACAGATGACCTACTATATGATCCCATTTATATGAAATTCAAAAGGAGGTAAAAGTAATCTACATTTCAAAAAAGCAAATCAGAGGTTGCCTTGGTTGGGAGTAGGGTGGGGGAAAGGGACTCTCCAGGGGCACAAAGGGCTTTCGGTGGATGGAAATGTTCAATATCTTGATTGTGGTGGTGGTTATGGGTGTGCGTGTTTGTCACGAGTCATTGACCTGTTCCATTTGAGTACGTGCATGTTATACTTTAATAAAGTTGATCTTAAAAAAGCAAAAATCAATGAGGATAGGGACCTTGATAAGATTGTACCAGAACTTTGGACGTGATTGAAGCAGCATTCTGAATGTATTCTAGTTTTACAGGCATCTACCGTCTCCATGTAGAAACGAAACCTACTGGCTAAGCCAAGGCGACTGGTTGGGCTTAAAATCCTGGATATCTTTACAATATTGGCTATATTCAAACATGCAGGAAACATCCTTATAACTAAGATAGAAGGCACAGGCAGAGAAGTAGGCTGTGGGCAAGAGGGCTGTCGGTGCCGACCCAGAAAGGAGGGACTGTGTTAGGAGAGTTCAATCATTCTGCAGCTGTCCATGGTGAGAAGGAAAGCTAGAAAGTCTTAGATACTCTGGCTTATTAACTTTCTGATAAGTTTTATTAAGACAACTCAAACCAGATCAGCATAGTCCTTCCCACTTTTGTAGTAAGCTATCCTGGGCCACCTGGGAGGGGAGAGAATCGGAATGGAAAAGAGAGGTAGGACAAGAATAAGAATGTCCTGGCTACTGCGCGATGTCCCATCTGCCTGGTCAGGTGCTGGCTAGCGCCACACCCCCTCCTTTATTGACAGGCCAGCACTGAAAGGTAGCCAGGTGTCTCTCCATCCATATGCTACAATCTTAAGTCATATTTAAATAGCAAAATGAATCAAGTGAAATCTACATGACCTTTTTTTTTTAACAACTATGATTTTATTGAAAATTATTACTTTCCACAGGTGAGCAGCCACATGAAAGCCTGTTCTGTACATCACCCACCTCCAATGATAGCCGAGTTTCTGTTGACTCCATTTCTTATAGCTTGGCCTTGTCCTGGATTATATGGAAAATCAGCACTGGCTGCAGAGGAAGACATGAAAAAGTCAAGTGTAAGAGTCAAGGATACAATCAATCCCCCCAAATTTGATGCATATTTCTTTTTTTCTTTTTCTTTTAAAGTAGGCTCCATGCCCACCCTGGGGCTCGAACTCACAACTCTTGGACCAAGAGTCGGATGCTGAGCCAGCCAGGTGCCCCGGTGCCTATTTCTTCATACAACTCTTCAACACTTCCTGTTTTCCCAGACGAGATGTTGGTTTCAGACAGACCCATCTTGTTATTGTTTCCGCAAGATCACAGCACCTCCACCCTGGGTTTGGGCTGTTCTCCCTGACACGAGGCCCAGAGAAGCACTAGGAATCCTTTGGAGGAATTTTAGAGAATCTCAGAACTATCAGCTGGCCTGCTCCAGCTCCACTGATAGGCAGACTTATGTATTAGAATTCTTTTTCTTATGTTTGGCTGAAATCTGCCTCCTATTCACTTTTACCCCATTCACAATGGGTGACCTTGACTATTTTTGTAGAGCTTTTTGTAGCTTATAGCATTAGCTTAAAAAGTAATCATTTCTTTAGATTAATATTTTACATGGCTCTAATAAAACATAGGACGTGTCAGGAATTTGTACAGGGATAAAATTTCCTAAGAGTTGAGAATATAAACTGCCTAATGAAATTTGTTTCTTTCTCTATTAAAAAAAAAAAAAAAGAACCAGTGCTATTAAATTTCAGTCTTCTCTAAGATACATTTCAAGCACCCACAAGGCAAATAGATCCTGAAGTCTTTCGATAGGTCAGGAGAGTATCTATCATCATCCACACAAGCCAATTCAGCTTCAAAGATGATTTCACATTCACTGGACTTCTGATTGAGAAGTTAAGGTTTAAGGCAAATACTACAACAGAAGCAGCTTCTCCTTCAGCAGATTACCTTAGTCTAGTCAGAGCCACGGCTACCGGATGGCATCAATTAGATATTGAAAAAAAATTAAAGTAGTTGTTTGGCATAATTCAATGTGTACACACTGAGGAAATAGGCTTATGTTCTGATTCAAGGAGAATCTCACTGAGGACTCAGGATTTCAAGCTCTACTTCTAAGGATTCTCAGGATAATGGTGAGAAGTAGGTAGAGGGGCGCCTGGGTGGCTCAGGTCATGATCCCAGGATCCTGGGGTTGAATCCTACATCAGACTCCCCGCTCAGCAGGAAGTCTGCTTCTCCCTCTCCCGCTCCTCCTGCTTGAGCTCTCTCTCTCGCTCTCTGTCAAATAAATAAATAAAATCTTAAAGAAAAGTAGGTAGAGCCTTTCTTCTTTTCTCTAGCAAATAGGGCAACCAAAAAGAGAGATTTCAGATTCTACCAGTAAATGCTATTTAACCCTTTCTCTCTTCGACTTGATATTCTTACTTAAGACCAGGAAAATTATTCTTTCTGGATGCATCATATTCCAAATCAGCTTGGCCATCAGTGCCACCCAGACCTGTCGATTTGATTAAAATACAGACACTAAGAAAGATACAAATGAAAGAAAACTTAACTCTGAGTCCTCGGGACTTTTCATATCCCCCTCACTCCTTAGCTGGTGGATGTGGGAGAGACCTTTCAGTATTATGTGCTTATTTTAACTGGTCCGATCCTAAATCCAGGAAGACAGGGAGAGGGGCAGAGCCAATGTGGAGTGCAGAGGCGTCAGCAACCCTCCCTGCCCTTCAGGAATATCTGGCGTAGACGGCATGGCCTGACCTTCAAAATTCCAAGTGTCAGCCCAACCATGCAATGATCTTGCATTTACAGGCTCATCACCTGATGTTAAGGGTGGTCATAAAATTATCCTGTGTGAGTAAAAATGGCTTACATAAAACAAATAATGTTTTTAGAAACCTCAGTTTCTTCTTTAAACCTGAGTTTTCTCTTGAGACAAGTATTGTTAGTAGATGGTGACAAATAAATTTAATTCAGTCATTCAACACACTTTCCAGAACACCTACTGTATGTCAGGCACCATTCTGAGTGCTGGGGATACACAGTGAACAATAAAAAAGATGAAAATTGTTATTAATGAGAACTTTCCGTGCCCCGTTGAAGGGTTTGGTTTACGTAGTCAAAACATTCATCTGAAGCATGGATGTGGTTATAGTTATGACCCTATATATTTTCAGTAAATTGCCTGAAATTGCTTTGTAGTTGCTGTGTTGTAACTCATATACTCATAGGGCACAGTAAGATCTGGTTATTAATGCACATAATTCCCTGACATAAACCATCCTTCCAAGACTGAGAGACTGAGAGTTTCTTTCCAAGGATGAAAGCTTACACTTTCGGTGCCCATCCTTGACGTAGTTTCCAGGCTTTCTGCCAATGTAATCACCTAAATCTGGACACGATTTAGTCCACGTCCTTCTAGAAAGTCATCAAGCTTGTAAGGGACTGGAAATCGGGCAGGATTGATTCCAAAGTCAACCCTCTTCCCACCCTGTCTTTTGAGGGCTGGGAAGAGACGGCCAGGTGAGGAAGTCCCAGCCTTTAGACAGTTTAGTTTGGGCAGGACCTATGGGAGGAGGAGCCTTTTTAGGGGATGAGGGAGATAAATCTGGTTTGTCTTGGACATACTGAGTTTGAGGTGCCTACAGGACACCCAGATGGAGAGATCTCCTGGATATTTGGTATTTTTTTAAAAAAGATTTTATTTATTTATTTGAAGAGAGAGAATGAGAGAGAGAGAGCACGAGAGAGAGGGAAGAGAGTCAGAGGGAGAAGCAGACTCCCTGCTGAGCAGGGAGCCCGATGTGGGACTCGATCCCGGGACTCCAGGATCATGACCTGAGCCGAAGGCCGTCGCTTAACCAACTGAGCCACCCAGGCGCCCCTGGATATTTGGTATTTTATGAGTGGCTCCTATTTCTCATCTCCTTTTGATAAACACAGAAATCTCACCACTTTTAAATAATGTGACCCTTCAAAAGACATGAAGCGTGGAGACAAAAAAATTACAGGGGCAATTTTGTTATTATTCTATTGCGTGATATTCATGATACTATGAAACCGTTTGCTTTTCTGCTTCAGGTCATGCGGATGGTAGAACGTAGCACAGTTTCTCTCTGCTTCTGAACCCATTTTATGGCTTTGCATCCTTGGCCACAAAACTGCAGAGAAACACAGATGTTTAGCGATATGGATATGCCTGTCTCTGGGTCCCTTGAAGTTATGGACACAAACAGTAGTGGAAGGTGTGGGGATGACTTGAGATGATCCGAGAACAACAACAAGAGTTAGAAGAGAACATTTAAAATATCCCAGGATTGCCTTTGGTTTCAAATCCGAACTCCTTGGCAGGGGGAGAGAGGCCTCCTTTGAGCTGAATTTTTCTCCTGCTTCTTCCCTGCCAGGACCACTGTTCCAACTTGACATTGCTGACGCTTAGGCGGAGGTGTCCTTGCTCATCGATGGGGTCCTCTCACATCTGCCTTGCCTTTCTTCTCTGGGTCCACCAAATCTTACCTCTTTCCTAAAAACATCCTCAGCCATGTGTCTGGCACTGTCGTCATGGGCAATCAGTCTTAATTCTCATCCCTCCTTACGTGGTAGCCACCCTCTTATAGGCAGGGGCCAATCTTAGTTACGTTGCGGTCCCGATGACAAATAGTGCAGACAAGTAGCAGGAGCTAAGGAGATGTTTGTTAAGATCAGTCCATTAAGAGGTATGTATGCAAATGTTTCCGTAGCCTCTTCTAATAATCAAGTCTCCAGTGCAGGTCTAATTTTGGAGGTCAGCTACCTAAACTCGACATAACCCTGAAAGCAAGGCAGCGTGCTTATTCTTCCCAATAAAGGAAATGAGCAGATTGAGTATAGAAAGGCCCTAGTGGTTCCTGTGTCCACTAGCCTTTGGTGATTATCAGAAAATGACCAGTGGGAAACCCTCAGGTACAACGGGAGTCCTTATGAAATTCAAGGGCAGGGTTCTGATTCTCGCGTGAGCATCCCTATTTTCATGGCTTTATTTATTACTTAAAGCCTGGTTGTCCTAGTGTGTGCAAGTCCTTACCCTCTTGAGGCAAATCTGTTTTATTCTGGCAAGCACAGCAATTGCTATTTTGATAGATATATCTGAAATGATTTCATTGTAACCGTCCATTCCCCCAGGGTCCAGACATCCTCTGGGAAATGCACATCGGGAAACATGGAAACCAAGAGACATGAGTGAGACTAAAGCACAAAGCTCATCCATGATACATGCTCCATTCTGCTCCATCCCACCCGCAGTTTGCTGGGAGAGCTGAGCAATTTTAGGGGTGCGGCAATATCAAGGAACCTATATTTTGGGAAATGTCATGAGTAGGTCAAAACAGACTGGCTGGTTCAGTTGGTAGAGCATGTGACCCTTGATCTCGGGGTCACGAGTTTGAGTCCCATGTTGGGCATGGAGCCTACTTAAAAAAACAAAAAACAAACAAAAAAATCAGACTGCAGATCTTAACAGTCTCAAGACCAGACTTGCGTCAAATAGGCAAAGACTATATTCAAAACACTTTTCTCCTGAATCTCCAAATAATAGAACGTGATGATAACCTCCAAAGTATGGCGCTACATCAGCTCCGATTTAGTGTCTCATAGAGGCGTGTGTATTTCTGCTTATTTCCCTTGCTCATATCCTCTTGTCTGTCTGGCCACCTCCATTATACTGACCATGCACAGGCCATGTTTCCTTTGCACACCTAGAGATTAGCTCTCCTCCCCTTCCCTGCCCAGTGTAGGACGAGCAGAACATGTTGCCGGAGGAATCGACGAGGAGAGATTCTTCACCCACACACTGCTTGTTAAACAGCCCGGCTGAGGCTTCAGAGCCTTATGTGCACTCCTACTGCCCTTCTCACCCAGAGAAGGAAAACAGATCATAGGCCCCAAACATATTCAGACACGGGTCAGATTCGCACTCGACACACGGACATTGTCTTTGCCACATGCAAAGCGATCTGAGCGCTCAGTACTGGTGCACTTTTCTTCTTCCTCTATCTTTAGGTTGAAAACAAGGAAGGAACAGCAAACTTTTAAGAGCAGGACTAAGGGGAGTTGTTCCCCATAATTACACACATACAGTAAAGTGATCAGATCTTAGAACTGGGTGAGTAAACATATGCTTTCCTCCCCCCCAAAGAATAGAAAGAATGAAAGTTTTATTCTGGTTCCAAAGGCGTTTTGCCCTTCCCTTTGCTGCATTCTTGGCAGGATTTACTGGGAAAGCAAATGACAGTGTAATCAGCACCTCTTATTCTGAACGCTGCGCCGGGGTGAGGGGGGTGCCCTTCCCTTGCAGCAGAGACAATCGGGGCTCTCGAGTGCTGGGGGAGAGTTCTGAACCCCACCTGCCAGGAGGCGAGGGACATCACAGGTTACCAGGTAGACTGTTTGTATGTGATGAGTAGAAAAGCTCTAAATTCTAGGATTATGGAATTAGTCATCATTTGGATGACTCTTTCTTCACATTCGGGCCCAGAAGAGCAAGTCCTGGGTAGAATCAACCCGGAAGCATTTTCCTTCCATTGTGGAGTACGACATGAAAATGTACATGAAATTCAAATTTCAGGAGCAAGCTATTTAGGGAATACAATAACGGCACTTCCTGCAAGCTGTGTAAGCCCTTTGCGTGCATTAACTCATTTCATCCTCACGTTGGACCTTGAGAGGTTGGCATATTCAGCCCATCTGGAAAGGCTCCAAGCTTGTCTGAGCTCCAAGGCCTAGTAAGTGGTAGAGTCAGGGTTTGAACCTGGGACACTGGTTCCAGAAACTGCTTGCAAAACACTAAGCTGAGCTGTTTCTGATGCAAATAAACATGGTAAGAGCAGGACCAGGGGAAGTGGCTCCCCATCACCATACATGGTCTACACTGGCTCTGGCAAATCATCAACATGACTGCATGGTTTTAAGGCAATGAACTAATTTAGCCCAGTTGTTCTCACTGTGGTTGGCAGCCTGCCTGGGGAAGCCAAGGATATAGAAAGGCTTCTGACTGCACTTGTCAGGCTTCGAAAGCTGAGCATGAGAGACACTGTATCTGACAAAGGATAATTCCATATGGTGACGGGATCAGCCGAACAATGAGGTAACCTCCGAGTCAACACTGTAGGAGAACCGAAGACCAATATTCCCTTGGTTCCAGATCGGAGTCCCTCATGGGCCCAAACAGCACGGACAGCATGGTTATTACCACCATGGAAACACTTGAGAAATCATGAAATCATGGATAGTGCGAATTGTACTTTAAAACATCACTGTCAGAATATAATTGTTGATGGCATTCATAGAATGTGAAAAATTAACAGAGGAAGTTTCCAGGCAGGTGCTGATGTACAAATAAATGGTTTGAAAGACAGTTGTAAGAACAGAATATTGAAGAGAGATCCGAATTCTTTAGCCTTGAATTTCTTGCTTGTCTCGTTGAGCGGGCAGGGAGAGGATGAAGTAGTAAATGAAATACAGGGAAGAAGAAAAAGCTTAGAGAGCCCTCAGTGACACAGTGCATGGTTCCCCCCTCCCTGACCCCCCTATTTAAATAGAAGCGTCAGCCCCAGAAAGGGTAGAAGTAGTTTGTTTTTGTTTTTGTTTTTACTATAAAAGATAGTTGCGTTTCTTATTTACTAAGTTTCAAAGTATGTAAAATTGTAGACTTTGGGCTCAGAAACCAATTGCAAATAAAACACACATTTAAATGCATATGAAAATAAATCGAGATTATCTAACATAAAACCCCCCAAATGAAAGGCACTAAAAGCTTCAGGTTGTCATATATCAGGGACAAAAAAATTAGATAGTAGCTGACATCTCCTAGAGAAAACATCGCCATGGAAACCACTTGAGCTTTGGCATCTAAAGTGATAATTTGAGATACTTGGAAAAAACTGCTGCTATTAGTTATAATTTAATTTAGATTGCCACATGATTTTTGCAGCGGGGGCTGGGCTAGATGATGTATATGTGTCTTTGTTCTTCCCAGCGTCTTTGTTTCATTTTGCTTTATTCTCTCTTCCAATCTGAGCTCGATGGCAGAAAATTATTTTTTTCAAATAATTTGTTTTAGCAATTCACTATTGACAGATATTTTAGAAACACATGAACACAAATGGTGGCCAACTAAGATGGTGAAGCTGTAAGGGGATGTTGTTTTATTTTCAGAGAGGCTATGGCTGATCACGTTTTCAGGAAGGAGGGGTTTCTCAAGCCCACCAGGTTTTTATGCAGGCAAACAGAGTATGGCACATATCCACACGAGTCTCAGTCTTGTATTTATACCTCTACACTCACTTCAGTTTTTACAGAAAGATAGCCAGCCAGAATTTCAATTCCAAATGGGGAAGAGATTATGGATTTTGGTTTCTGGCTTGAGAAGTTAAACAAGCCTTCCATTTCCAGCTTCTTAAAGGATGGCAAGTCCTCAAGTGGCAGCTGCTTGCCCAGCCATCAGAGAGCCAGTGAGCAAAAGAGGTTCATTAGGTGACAATACACAGAATACAGGAACTGGTCATCATCTGGTCTATGTCTGATTGTTCAAATAATGCTAACTTCTATACAAAAGAACTGAATGGGCTATTGATTACATTAGATTCCCTCCTGCCCCCACCCCCTTTTTTTAAGCCAACTCTGATTTGTCTCAATTGCCTTTTAGGAAGAAAGATTTGCTGATATTCCCAGACTAGGCTCACATCGCATTCTTTTGTCTGATTAACTAGAAATAGGTATTTGAATTGGAAATAGCTTGTTCCTGATAGAAGCTCAGACTTTGTATTCCATGAAATAATCACAGGTAAGACACACTTTCACGCTGGACAAAAAGTGTCTTGCTACTGCTCGGGGTTTGGGGGGGGAGCAAATTGTTTCTTCTTTCATGTTAGTTATAATTGTTTCTGAGTCGGCTGTCAAAGCTGTTGCTGGATGATGTCCTGGGCATTCTTGGATCAGAGGCTGTGATGGCTTTCACAGGTTGGATCCCTCAACGTCTCTCTATCATGGAAGAGGCTAAATCCCACGCCGTGTTCAGAGTCCTCCAGCGGGGAGGTGCCAGCCACCAAAGCGTGCGCCCTTTGGACTCACTGAAGCCGCTTCCCGTGCATCCTACTGTAGTTCTCAAGCCGAGCCTTCAAAGTCTAGATCAGGGAGGCCCAGAGCGAGGGCTGGGGAGCCTGGTGGTGTGGCACTCCCTTCACAATGAAGGCTGCCATGCTCCTGTCTGCCGAGGTGGGAAATCACTGCCTTCCTCTGTTACGGTGTGTAAATAAATCCATGCTGATATCAGGGATGCAGAAGCCCCAGATCTGGGGGAATATGATCAATTTAACCCCCTTTCTGAGGGAAAACAGGGTTTCCACACTGCACTCAGTGGCAGCAGGATCCCCCACCCCCCTTCTGGGGCTGACGCTTCTATTTAAATATGGGGGTCAGGGAGGGAGGAACCATGCACTGTGTCACTGGGGGCTCTCTAAGCTTTCTCTTCTTCCCTGTATTTAAAATTTTTAAAAATTAATTTAATTAACATATTGTGTATTATTAGTTCCAGAGGTAGAATTCAGTGATTCATCAGTTGCATATAACACCCAGTGCTCATCACATCACGTGCCCTCCTTAATGCCCATCACCCCCTTACCCCATCCCCCCCCACCTCCCCTCCAGCAACGCTGTCTGTTCCCTAGAGTTAAGAGTCTCCCGCACTTCATTCAGATGTGCCTTTAGGGTCCCTACCAGCCGTCTGGGATCCTGTGAAAATGCAGCTTCTGACTGAGTTGGTCTGGGGTGGGGCTTGGGAGTCTGCATTCCTAACAGGCTGCTTGACTACAAACCTCACCTGGAGCGGCAGAGTTTGAACCGAGACCTTTGGTGGTTTGGACCCCTGGCTGTTCTTATGCCTTTACTTTAACGTGGTGTCTGAGAGGGAACTGAAAGAACTCCTTCCGAGAAACTTGGTTTTGCTTGTTTTTGGTATTTCGGCTGAATCATTTGTGTGTTTTCACTGAGTTGTGACAGACACCCCCTGTTCCATTTCCTTTAGTCCTGTTCCTCTCAGTGTTGTGAAAGCTACCGTAGGAACTCTGCTTTAATTTCTGAGTTCGATTCTTTGGTATTTTGAATGTGGAGGGGCAGAGTCTATCACTAGCTAATATTAAGAGCAGTCTCATAAAAAAACAGCCAAGGAGTTAAATAGTTATCTAAGGCATGTCCTTGGAGACCTTTCTGGGTTAAAAAAATTATAATAACACAAGTTGATTCTCTAAAGCAAGTGTATCGGGGGGAAATATTGTGATATTGGCACCTAGGTTCCTGATGTTACAGCCACATTTGAAGACACACAGGAGAGAAAATAGACATATTTTCCAAAATGCTGGGTTGTCAATTTTTCTGGAATTGATTTGGTTTTTGAAAGAATTCTGGTCTCCTCGCTGCTGGCTCTTGCATGGGTGGAGGCTGTGCCGGGACAGAAGGCAGCCAGCTCAGGGTGGAAGGCCCGTGGCCATAGAGGAACGTGGTGTGTCCAATATTCCAAAGCTCCAGGGCGACTGTCACTGGATGAAATGCTGGGTCACAGTTACAGACTCATTTTCCAAGCCCAGTGAACACAGGGGGTACACAGGGGTCTCAGTTAATACGATTTGTGGTTAATTATTGGCAAAGCATATTAGCAAGAATTGGTTGTCTGCTGAACAGTGCACAGTCTCAGTTTCCAAGGACAGGGTGGCTGAGAACATGAGGATGGGAAGAAACCAGTCATGGTGAACAAGCCAAAAACGTGTCTTTTACATCTCCTGATGGATCGGACAGTGGTGGCAGTGGTACCCCTCAGGAGACCAACACCGTCCGGAGACCCTGAAGCTCTTGCCTCCAGACTTCTGCTGAGAAACACATCCACGAGGCATCATGCAAATATCAGTGAAGGCTCTGGACTTCCAGAATTTATGGCGTGGAAGCTTAGTGAAAATACCTTTCTTATCACCCGAAATCTACCCAAGAGATGAGTTTCATCATTTGTGAGAATATTTAGGCACATTGAATCATTTGAGAAATCATGGAAGAATGAATGTATCCTTTGACTCCCCCTTTATGGAAATTTCTAGTAAATTCAAAGGCCATAATTTGTGGAAAGCTTTTTGGAAACGAATATTACTGATCTGCTTTTGTCATCATCATATGTCTTTTGAGGTAGCACAGTGAATAATAAAATGCATTTTAAAAAACATTTAATCTGCTATAACATCTGTATCTTGACTTGCAAAAAATGCAGTCTTCTGTTTCAGATGATGAATATGCTCCTGTTCTCTATGGACTGGCTCTGTCAAGATCCACATGGTTTGGGAAGACCTCCTTTGTAGGAGGTCTGTGTTGTAACAGCTATGTCATCAAAATGTAAAATGGACCCTTTTTATCCCTAAGAGTTCAGAAACCAGTATACAGAGGAGGAGGGTTTCTGAGAACCCAGTGGTGTACACCCAGAGCACAGCCTGCTGACTGGGTGCTGGCTCCGCTGTGTGGTTTATTAGAAGGGGGGAGTGTGCAAACCTAAAGTGCTTTTAAAAATTAATTCTGCACATATTTTAAGTCTCTTATCAATGCCCAGTTGGGCTCTTGCTTTTGAAATACTCTTTTCAGCTGCATTAGCACAAGTGAAAATTAATAATTCCAATCCCAAGACAACGCCTTTTCTTTCAAGAAGGCTGACCTCATAAAACTGAATGTACAACTCTCATGCTAGATATGTCTGCTGTCTTTTGAACCGTTCTCTTCTCGAATTGACCTCGGATCTCAGAAGAAAACTGTCTTTGCTTGTTGGCAGGTGGAGTGACTAAGGGTCATCAAAGAGAACCTTGTACAACAAATTAAAGCTTCCCAGCGTTTCCCACAAATAGATTTCTCCTCAGTGCTGGCTCACATCATTATCGAGATGTGACAAACTTCCAGCACAAGCCACAGCTCTTCTCATTCATGTCAACAGAGTGTGAAAAAATATTTAATTGGCTCTAGTCGTCTTGGGGATGACTTATTCCACATCGAAAAAGAGAAACCGGGAAGAAAAAGGAAAGTGTATTTAGTAGCAGGGATTTCACCTCTAGAGATACAGATTATGATTTCGGACTTCTGCATTATGTTTAAGGGCTGACAGGAGGCAGGAACGAAATTCTGAATGGGAACTGGAATTCTCTGACATTTAAATTTAAAATTTCTTTTGAGAGGAAGGAACAGTGGGAAAAGTACTAAATCTGGAGTGAGTATACCTGAACTTTAAGACCTGGTAACACTATTTCCTGTGTAGTTTTGAGCGAGGTGCTGTGAACACTGGGACCACTGGCTCGGGCTTGACTGCACGTTAAGAATCTCTGGGGACAGGAGCAGGCATCGGGGAGTTTTAGAAAGGTTCCCCGCTGATGCTGATGTGCCACCAGGGCTAAGCCAGTCATGCTGCAGCCACTCAGGTGTTCACCGAGGGAATGAATGCATTTATTTTGTGAGTCGATTTTTCTTACCCCAAAGGTGGCTAATAACGTCCAAACATACCACACAGGCCCACCGCCAGGAGAAAACAAAACCAGGCGCCGAAAGCATTTTAGCCATTAAAGTGACTCACAAATCTAAGCTTTCATTTCTGTCTTTATCCTTCCCAGCTTTCTAAAAGTTAAAATTCCCAAGTAATTTCTTGAAAACCACTTTTAGCCTTTCCAAGGGGGACATTTCAGAGCAACCTGTCTCCATCTCCATGTTTAAAATAATTGCAACCACATCAATATCGATTTTTATGTACATTTACAGTTTAACATAAAGTTGATTTTACTTTTTTTTCCCCCCCAAAGCCTTCTGGGGTTGCTCTCAGGTAGAAACTCAGCAGCAGAATCAAGAATCCCCCTGGGTCTTTAGACATTTCTGGGTAGTCTGTGCAGAGCCTGGGGAATCAACCAAAGATCTCTTCAAGCGAGAAAAACAACTTATCACCTATTTGTTACTGGGGTTTAGAGTGACTTTCTTCTGAAAAGTGGATGGCGTTGGGTAAAAAACACTTCATCTGGATAACGTTTCTGCAACTTCTGAAATCATAGGCAAGGACACAGGCCCTGAATTCTCAGCAAAGGCAGAACTAGCATTTCCCGGGGGGAGGGGTTGGGGGGGCGGGGGGATTCCCTTGGGAGAATTCACTGACAACAGTCTTTCCGAGTGACAAGTCCGTAAAGGAAGTAACGCCAGATTCATCTGGAAGATGCTGCACTCCCCTGAATGGCTCCCCGGGGTATGGACAGATGTTCCAAGACACACTGCTGTAGGAAGGGTCAGACAGGGGTCTGATGGAGCCTATGTCAGGCTCTGACCTCCCCGGACAACGCTGAGCTCAAATCTGCCTCACTTTTGTGGGCTTCTTGTAACATTTCTACAGCACAAGGAGGCAAAAATGAACAGTGGGACCCGCGGGAGTCAGTGGTTCTGCTGTCAACGGAGAAGTCACCATAGCAACGCGCCCAGTGTTCCCCTGCCCTTCCCAGCCCCATGTGACCGCTACGGAGCCGAGAGGCTGGCCAGGCACAGAACTACGAGAGCCGGGGCTCTAAGGATGGGGCCAGGTGCAGTGGGGTCGGAGGGTGCAGAGCACAGAGACAAGACCAACAGAATCCTAACCTCCTTGGCTTTCAAATCTACCGTGAGGGACAAAGGAGAAGAGCGGTAGAGGAAAATCGGACTGAAAGAGAAGCCCACAGGAGGGAGGAAAGAAGGGCTGACACGTGGCCCCAAAGCTGGATGTTTGAGCCCCTTCTGATTTTTCCACAGTGGCGTTCTGGAGAGCTAGACAGTCTTAGTTAGGAAAGAATGGAATCCTTGGGCAGCTCTCCCCCACCCCCCCGCCCCCAACCTAGTCAGGCACAGGATCCAGTAGGGAGCAGCATGGGTGTGGAGGGGCTGGTATGTAGGGGTGGGGCTGAAGGCGGGGGTGAGGGAGGAGGTGTCTCCCTGCTGCACCTCAGCCACTTGCATCTCTTCATCTCTGGCCCCACCCCACTGCTTTGCAAAATGCAAGCCTCCCAGATCTGTTCTTCAGGGACAAGAGGCTGTAGCAAGTCAGCTGGTCTCCAGAGGCTTTTCAGGTGCCTTAGATAAAAATATTTATGCCAAGACATTGCCTCTGGGAGGTGAGGTCAGAAGTGAGTGTTGGGCTTGGAGCTTAGATTTGGTAACTTTGGTTCACATGCGTCTGTTAAGAGGACGTCATACACCAACAATGAAAACGAGATCATTAAACATTCAAATTACAAAGTTGAAGAGCAGTGAATATACATTTAAAGAAGTCAAGATAAAAGCAAGTGGTAAGAGAAAACAGAAAAATGATAGAACTAATAAATAAATCCAGAGCTGGTTCTTTGAAAAAACAAAAACAAAACAAGTCAGATAATCTAATCAAGAAGAAAAGGGGGAAAACCTAAACCTAGTATAAAACATCTGAATGAGAAATTTTCTGGAGAATGGAAATTTATTATAAAAACTTATTTTGTTCAACTATGGAAATGAATTTGAAAACCTAGATTAAAAGCACAAATGTCTGGGAAAATATAATAGAAATTATTATAGATGACAATCTAATTAAACCGGTTATCATAAAAGAAATTGAGAATTGTCAAAGAGCTATGCCTGCCGAAAAACAAAACAAAACACAAAGTCTATATATATTTTTTAAGGTTTACTTATTTTAGAGAGAGAGGGTGGGGGAAGGGGCAGAGGGTGAGGGAGAGAGTCCCAAGCAGACACTACCCTGAGTGTGCAGCCCGACAGGGGGCCCGATCCCACAACCCTGGGATCACGACCTCCCCTGAAACCGAGATTCGCACACTCAACCTACTGCTCCACCTAGGAGCCCCATGGGGTAAGACTATTAAATTTGCAAGGTACAGGTGACGCTCCAAGGCTACTTTTATCCTTGCCACTCACAGTGAGGTCCGTGGACCCACAGCATCAGCATCACCTGGGGGCTTGTTAGAAATGCAGAATCTCAAATCCCATCTCTGACCTACTGAATCTCATTAATTTCCCCAGGTGATTCTAAGCTCATTAAAGTCTGGATAACACTTGTTTGTTATTCCACTAGTTGGAGGGCAATGGACAAATCCAGCATGGTGTGACTGGGGATCACGAGACTTGAGTCATAGTGTCGGCAGGGCTGAGTTGTCTGGAGGCTCTAAAGAAACATTTGTTTCCAAGCTCGTGCTTGTTGGCAGAACTCTGCCTTTGGGGTTGTAGAACTGAGGTCCCAGTTTCCTTTTTGGCCCGTCTTGAGACTGCTCTCCTTGAGGCCTCCCACATTTCTTGCTGTGTGGCCCCTTATTATGAAGCTGCCATAAGTTTAAAACACAAATCTTCACCCCCCACAAAAAAAAAATAAAAGGATGCTACAAACCTATCTCACCCCCAAATTATTAATGTAACAAACAAACAAACAAAAACCAAACCACTAAAAGTTTTAGTAAAATTACTTTAGTTATACCTTGAGAGAATGCCTCTCCATGATTAAATGTGGTTCCTGCTAGGAATGAAAGCCTGGTTCACTATTTGGAGGTCCATTGCTACAATTCACCCCATTACTTTATCACAGAAGAGAAAGAACCGGGTCAGGTCCATAGATGTTGAAATGGCATTAGATACTATTTAACGCCTAACCCTGATAAGACTTATCAAAACAAGAATCCTTAAGATATCATATGCCCTACAGGAAGCCTTAAGCTATATATACATGTAAGACGTGTTATGTATTAGGAAGAATTCTAAGATGGTCCTTGGTGTGCACATACCTTGTCTCATTTATATTTAATCAAATATTCATCTGGGTGCTCCTATGAAGGATTTTGCTAATATAATTAGGTGCCGAATTAGCTTACCTTAAGATAGGGAGGGTTTTTTTGTTTTTGTTTTTAATTGCTTTGCCAGAAAGGAGAAACAACTTGGAAATTTACCAGGAAAGGTTTTAAAGTTATATTCATATGAATCTGATATGGAAGGGAAGACATAATAAATGGAAAGACATTCTCTTGCTGGACAGGGAAACATTATTTGCAATTAACTTACACATAAAATTCAATCTCAATAGACATTCTAGAGGATCCCAATGAAATGACTGGAATTCTAACATCACATGGGAAAAGTTAAGTGTGGAAGGATAGAAAAATTCTGAAAAAGAATAAAAGGGAAACCAGCTTTATGAGATATTAAATGCTATTATAAAAGCTGAATCATTACCACAGCTTGCTACTATCTCATGAAGAGTCAGATCAACCTAACAGATCAGGGAGTCCAGAAGCAGATTCAAAAATAAAGGGCAATTGTGAATATGATAAAGGTACAGGAGAGGATGGAAGCTCAACAAGAAAAAAGTGGGACTCCTAACTTCTTCCACCCACATAAATTTTAAGTGGATTAAAAATGTAAATCTTACAGGGGCGCCTGGGTGACTCAGTTGGTTAACCCTTTGACTCCTGATTTCAGCTCAGGTCATGATCTCGGGGTCGTGGGATTAAGCCCCATGTAGGGCTCCACGCTCAGCGTGGAGTCTTCTTGTCCCTCTCCCTCCCCCTCTGTTGCCCCTCCACGTGCGCTGGTGCACCCTCATGCATTCTCTCTCAAATCAATCAATCAATCTTCAAAAAATATGTAAATCTTACAAATAAAGTCATTAGAAAAAGATGTGAAATAATTTTTAAAATAATTTCTGAATGGAGAAGGCATGACATAAAACCCAAAAGCCTGAAACACTTTATATTTCACCCTGTAAATTTTAAAGTTTTTACATGGAAAGAACCCCATACAGTCAAAAACTAGAGATCAAACGAGGAAAACATTCAAATGTAGTAAAATACTAATTTACCTAACATATAAAGAATTCTTATAAGTCAAGTAAGTAGTAAATGACCAACAAATAGGAAAGAATATAAATAATCCTTTGGTCAAAGAATGGAAACAGTCCATGGAGAAATAAATACAAGTACTTGTTAACATATACAAAGAGACTTAATCTCCCTCGTGATTAATGAAATCCAAATTAAAACAATGAAGTTTCATTTTTTCAAGTAAGATCTAGCAAAATTCAAAAGAACAGTATGATGTACTAGGTTGGTGAGCGTGTGGGGAAAAAGACACTCATACCTTCCTGGATTGGAGGTACTGTATCTGTGGAGGGTGATCTAGAACAGCTATCAAAATTAAAAGCGCATCCCTCAACCCAACAAAATCATATGTTCAAAGCCATTCCTTATGGAAACAAAAGACAGGAACAATGTCAATGACCATTTGATCACAAATCCGTAACTCTGATCTTATACTTGACTGGGGCTTCCATTAATATGCTTGGCACTTCTACAGAAAAGGGGTATTTGGACCCTTTGCAGGAAAAGTACACATTAGAAAAGGGGGTGATAATCGTTCATGCACTTGAATAAATGTGTACTGTTTCCGTCACCGAAGGGAACAAAAAACACAAAAGATAATAAAAAGATTAGGTATCAGAGACTGAATGCATTAATCATGCAATCTTAGCATAAGAATGAAAACAGGGATCTGCTCAGAAAGAATTAAGATGTAATTATAAGAGCTGGAACGATTATTTTAAGTGCTTGCAGGTGGTAAAGAAAACCAACTACCGGCTTGTAATTATGGAGGAAGCTGAATAGATACGTGCAGCTTTAAAATGTTCATTATATCCATGAAGATATAAAAATATTTTATCTTCAGACGGTAGAAAGGAAATTTGGAATAAAGACAAGAAATCAAGTCATTAAAAATCATGGAAGTAGAGGTAGGGGCGCTTTTAGAAATCAACTTGCTGTTTCCAGTGATAAAGGACCTCGGAGGGGGGCAGCCTCAGTCCTCCCAGCCAGGCCCTGGGGGACTATATTCTGGGATCTAACAGGTGTAGGGCAGTTACACTGAGCCATCCCAGGGACCACAGTCCATCTAGTTTCCAGTTTATTTGGGAGAAGAACCACATTCTTAAGAGGGCCGGTTTTTCAATTGTTCTTCGAACCTGAGTGAATCCACTGGACAAGTTTTGGTTTGGATCTCCTGGATTCCTGACAACCCGTGACCTTGGGTCCGGGGTGGGGGGCGCTGCGGATTAGTCTGTGTTAACTGTTTTAGGACTCTGCATGTCCTGCCTGCTTCCCTCCAGGGGTTGTGAGGATTCTGGTCAGAAGACTCTCAGGATCAGGTATGGGTTCACTTTAGGGTGGGAGCCCAGTGGCTCCTGGGTAGAGTGGGTACTAGGAGTTTGGCGGCCAGCACCTTCCAGAGGCCCATTCCTCAGGGCCTCTCCAGGGTAGGATGAACCTGTCACGTCCCGTGTGCCTGTGCGGAGAATATAACCTGGATGTACTAGGAATCTTGCAAGATAGTAACCAGTCATAATCTTTCTAACTAGAGGATCCGCAGGGAATGAAATCTTACATCTTAAAGTGCCTTGCCTACGTTAATCTGTATTTTAAAAATTTATTTGAGGGGGCAGAGAAGCAGAGGGAAAGGGAGAGAGACTTCCAAGCTGACTCTCCACTGAGCGTGGAGCCCGAGGTTCGGCTCAGTCCTACAACCCAGAGATCATGACCTGAGCTGAAACCAAGAGCCAGACACTTAACTGACTGAGCCACCCAGGCACCCCTCTATGTTAATATTTTTAAAAAAGATCCTAGGATGTGGCCTTTGGTCTGATGTATTTGGTATCAAATATCATGAATGTGATAAAACACCCCAACACTTGATATGCACGCCTCATAAAACAGCTTGAGGTACAGTTTGGAGTTGTTACTTAGTGCAGAAATTTATGGCATCAGACTCCTGGATTTATTTTTTCTGGTGTTTGTTTTGTTTTTGTAGTTTACAGAACGTACATTGCCTTCTGCAGTTGTCTTTCTGCTGGCAAATCCAGGCCATTTTAAGGATATAAGATTCTCTGAATTTGACAAAAAGAAAACAGAGCCCATAATCCTGAGAGGTAAATCACAGCAATTGCCTGGTGCTCTGTGACCTTTAAATCAACCAGAACTCAGGGCTGGGGTTTGCTTTTTCTACCTTGTAACTGCCGTTCTAAAAATATTCTAATGACCATAATGATGTGCTTTAGAAACGGGCTGTACCTCTTATCAAAGGGGGGAGAACTAGGTGGAAAGAAAGACTGGATGTTTCTAATACCATAGAATTGGTTTAAATCAAATCCATATCATTTGATCATTTTCCCCTCTAAAAAACGCACCCTATATACACAATGGAATATTATGCAGCCATCCAAAGGAATGAGATCTTGCCATTTGCAACGACGTGGGTGGAACTGGAGGGTGTTATGCTGAGTGAAATAAGTCAATCAGAGAAAGACATGTATCATATGACCTCACTGATATGAGGAATTCTTAATCTCAGGAAACAAACTGAGGGTTGCTGGAGTGGTGGGGGGTGGGAGGGATGGGGTGGCTGGGTGACAGACATTGGGGAGGGTATGTGCTACGGTGAGCGCTGTGAATTGTGCAAGACTGTTGAATCATAGATCTGTACCTCTGAAACAAATAATGCAATATATGTTAAGAAAAAAAAAACAGAAGATAGCAGGAGGGGAAGAATGAAGGGGAGTAAATCGGAGGGGGAGACGAACCATGAGAGATGATGGACTCTGAAAAACAAACTGAGGGCTCTAGAGGGGAGGGGGAGGGGGATGGGTTAGCCTGGTGATGGGTATTAAAGAGGGCACGTTCTGCGTGGAGCACTGGGTGTTATGCACAATGAATCATGGAACACTACATCAAAAACTAATGATGTAATGTATGGTGATTAACATAACAATAAAAATTTAAAGAAAAAAACACACACTCTACCAGCCCCACGCTAGGCCCTTGTGTTTGTGATGCTCCTGCCCTAACTGTCCAGTGTTTTCCAAACTCCAATCATGTGGGGACCAGCTTCACCTTTTTTGCCAAATCCATGAAAAACCTAATTGCTATTTATTTACTTATTTTCACTAAATTGACCCAATTTTCTTATTTAAATAAATGCATTGATTATACTTTATATCCCTCCTGAGTAATTCCATTGCCGGTCAAGCTTGTTTTTATTTTTTAATTTTTTTTTATGAAAGACTGAATAGCAAGGGTGGGAGAGGTGCTAAAGGCATGCCAGAACCCAAAGGAGATTTTCTCTTGGACAAGATTAGAAGGACTGAAAGAGAAGTGAGCAGGAAATAACTTATTATGTAACGCCATGTCTATTTTCTTCCCATAATGATCTGGTGACCCCCTATCAAGGCCACCATGTTTCATTGCTCCAGAAGCCATAGACTGCAATGCAAATGACATCCCTTAGAGTTAGGCAGTGCACAGCCTGACCAACTGTAAATGTCCCTCACTTTGGAAAACATTGACAGAGCCCAAAAGGCTTTACAGAGGTAAAGAGTAGCTTAGTTAGTAGTGTCAGATCTGATGACTCGAAGCCAGCATACCTTGGAATACACTTTTTGTTTTATCCTTTGGTATCATCTAAGATAAAAGGAAGAAATGCAAGAGAGCAGAAAGAACACAAGGTTTAGGAGTGGCTATCTTGAATTCTAATTTCTAGGTCTCTGCAAAGCAAATGTCCTGGTGTGAGTATGAAGTGAGTAGCCCTAGTTCATCATTAAGATACTTTTACTACTAAGGCCATAGGACTCCCTATTCTTCATAAATGTACTTCCTTTTTTTTAAATTTTTACAATTTTTAAAAAATTTTATTTATTTGACAGAGAGCGAGTGAGCGCAAGCAGGGGGAGCAGAAGGCAGAGGGAGAGGGAGAAGCCGGCTCCCCGAGGAGCAGGGAGCCTGATGCGGGGCTGGATCCCAGGACCCTGGGATCATGACCTGAGCCGAAAGCAGAAGCTTAACCGACTGAACCACCCAGGCGCCCCTTCTCCTTGATTTTAAAGCTGCATTTTTTCCCCCTGATATCCTTTCAAATTAAGTTTGCAGCTCATTCAAAAAATGGAGAAATAATTTGCAGGCACTTCTATAAGGATGCCCTTTCCTGAGAGCCCGGAGTCTGGCCCCACACTGTGGATTTCTTGTTTGTTTGTTTTCAGTCCGTTTCTCTAGTTATAAGTAGGCAGACCGGCTCTCCTCAAGTTTAGATAAAACTTCTTTATCGGGGTGAGCTTCCTAACAAAATAAATGGTCAGAGGAGCCCAGCCTTTTGTAAGCTTGTTGCTACAGCCTTTTAATTTGTGATTTTGCCACATAAAGGCCTCACTGTTTTTCATAAACTTTTTTTTTTTTCATTATTTGGCTGTTTAATTTACTTGTCTTCTGGTAACCTTACTTCAAAGGGCTTACCAAGGGGGCTGTTAGTAAGCGTCTGTCTTATTTGATGAGTGAGTCTCAGCCTTGACTACCCATTGGAATCATCGGGGGAGGGATGCCATCTATGAACACCTGTTTCTTCTCTCCAGAATGTTTGTCTTAATGGGTCAGGAGTGCAGCCTGGATATCAGGATTTGTCAAAGCTGACTAGGTAATTCAAAGGTGGTCTGAGATCGAGAATCACAGCACTAGATTCGTGTTTCCAACTTTAAAGTGCACATAAGTCACCTGGGGATCTTGCTAAAATGTAGATGCTGATTCGGTGCATCTGCGTTAGGGGCCTGAGATTCTGCATTTTGAACAAGCTTCCGGGACCACACTTTCCGAGGCACCAGATCGATCAATCTACTTCCAACTGTCCTTTTTTCAAAGCAGGACTCATTAGCATGCACCTTCATTCTTGTCGTGTCTGATCCCTACACAGACTCAGGTAACACATGACTTATAGGCAGCGATGGGATTTTTGTGTATATATTGTTGTTTTGTTTCTGAATATCTGATAGCACAGATTCTTATTCTCTCTCCATATGAAAATTTATCTGATAAAAGAAAAAGGCTCCCAAAGAGTAGGGTGCACTTGCTGATGTGGGGGCCCGCTTAGAACCCCAGAGTTGGTATGAAGATGATTTTAAGCTGAGGACATTTGGGTTCCACAGCTGCAGAAAGAAATCTTTTTGGAACTTCCTTTAGCTGACTGGAAGTGGAGACTTCTGGGAAATGAGACTGCTATCCTCTCTTCTGGGTGGCTGTTACTCCCAGGAAGGAGACAGAGAGTAAGTGTACCATAAGTGCTCTCTCCAGGGGACTTCTGTGGCCTTGAAGAGGACAGAAAGACCATTCATAGCTGCACGAACAAGCATTACCACACACTTTCTTAGCTCCTGTTTTGTTTTCTTTTAGAAACCCACGTTCTTCCCATAGAGGCCTTTTCTCCTCGTTCCCTTTTCTCTACTATGTAAGGCATTTAAGCAAGTAACTATTTATTGAGCTACTTCTCCTGTAAGCTCCTGTATGCACAGGAATACATTTTTTTCTCCTGTTCATCTGCCTTTTATCAGTTTTTTTAGATGCGGGAGGGGCAGAAGGAGAGGGAGAGAGAATCCTAAGCTGGGTGTGGAGCCTGACTTGGGGCTTGACCTCATGACCCTGAGATCATGACCTGAGCCGAAACCAGAGTCAGATGCTTAACCAACTGAGCCACCCAGGAGCTCTTGCCTTTTATCAGTTTAATTTGCAGGCCCCTGGATGCAGAACATAAGAGAATAGAGGAAAAGTTCTTCCTCCCTGACACTATTAAGTAACCTTCCTTTATCTCTTTCTCTGTTGCCTGTCCAGCCCTCCACTCCCATTCTCTCGTTTTCTTAAAAGAAAAAAAAAATCCAGTCATGTTATCTAAATAAGCCTTCTGCCTCATAGTTCATAAGCTATTTTCTGTCCCTTTAATAAAGTTCATGAGACAGACACACATACTCCTTTATAAGCATTCCCCCACATATGGAAATGGCTGGTGAGGAGGTTGATGCAGTGGCCAGTCAACACCAGGTGAGGGCTCTGCTCAATGCAAGTGGCAATTCTCTGCAAATGGACCTTATGTGACAGTACAACCATAATATCTGGGGTACAGATATTTGATTTAAACATTGAGGGGTGCCTGGGTGACTCAGTTGGTTAAGCATCTTGCCTTTGGCTCACGTCATGATCTCAGGGTCCTGGGATTGAGCCCCGTGTGGGGCTCCTGGCTCAGTGGGGAGTCTGCTTCTCCCTCTCCCTCTGCCCCTCCCTCTGTGCCCATGGGCACTCTCTCTTTCTCTCCCTCAAATAATAAATAAAATATTAAAAAAAATAAACACTGAATAATAACAGACATGTTCCCTACCTACATTTTCACTGTATCAATCACAAGAATGAAACTGTCCCATGTAAAGCATGATTTTTTAAAAAAATCAATGAACTCAAACGGTCTAGCCCCTACAACTGTATCCCTCAGACCATAAAGCAAATACTTTGCTAATTAAGGCCCAGTGAATGTGAGCTTGCATTGGCCCAGAGTAGCATCTAGAAGTTTTTGAAATTGGCTTCTTGGCAGCCGACATAGACCACACACGCTCATGGCCTCATGCAGGGAGTACCTGGAACAGCATAAGAACTTGCACATTTCAAAGATCATACATTGGCTTGGTCGCTCTGGCATCTGGAGGAATTTATCGGAGAAATCTGTTCCTTTGTAGCCCTGACATATGTCTTTTCTCAGCTTATATTTTCACTCCTACTTTTCTACTTTCGGCATTAGGAACGCTTTCCTTTGTTCAAGGCAGCCCATGAGGAAAAAACCAGCCTGCTGTGTAATCCTAACAATATTCATGAAAGAGAATTCTTTATAAAGTACCCTTGGCACACAGCACCCCTCATCATGTTATAGGAATCCATGTGCGAGGAACAAAGAGGATTGTTTAGTCTGTAAATTGGCTATTCTGACAATGGGGCAATTTTGGCGTCTTTCGAAGCTTTGTAAAGCATTGCAGCATGAATCCTGGCAAGCAATCACAACGACAAGAGCTGCACCGAGCGTGGGCTGGAATATGTGTAAGGCAATCAGACGCATGATGTTTACATGATGAACTGTTATGAATTCGAAGGCAGGGTGGGGGAGAATTTAGAACCTTGACTGGACATTCAGGCATCATGGCAAATCGCATCTAACATCATAATAACCACGTTGTTAATATTATTGCTGCTAAACTTTTTACAAGCTTGCTACATGTCTATAACCAAGCCAAGTGCCTTCAGTATGTCGTCCCACATAGAATTCTGGGAACTGGGTCTTCTTATCGCTATTAAAAAAAAAAGATTTTATTTATTTCAGAGAGAGAGAGAGAGAGAGAGAGCATGCATGAGCAGGGGGAGCAGCAGAGGGAGAGAAAGAAGTAGATTCCCTGCTGAGCAGGGAGCCCGATGTGGGGCTCGATCCCACGAGCCTGGGATCATGACCTGCACTGAAGGCAGCCGCTTAACCGACCGAGCCACCCAGGTGCCCCAGTCACCTTATCTCCGTTTTATTCACAAGGAAGCCAAGGAACAAGATCAGGAAACACGCCCATATTTTTTAATCTGCTAATGAGACAGGGAGAGTAAAGGAGCCGCATTGCCTCCACCGTCCCCTTCCCGTGTTTACATGTTGCTCTGGAGATGCACGGACTGTTAGAATTGGAGGTCACGTAGAGATCACAGCCCACTCTTCACCTTGGAGGTGACAACGCAGAGGCCTGGAGAGGTGGCCCAAGGTCAGGCTGGGTAGAGCAAAGAGTAAGACCTATGGCTCTCCGCCACTCGACGTCATGGGCATGCTGAATTTGCTCCCAGTTAATTTTGCAGCCAAGAGCCATAACCTTTCATTGTAGGCTTATGCTTTCCAGTTACATGTCTTATCACCTGCAGGAGTGGGACTAAATCCCCAGAGTCCTGTAAGCTTAAATGCACCTCTTAAAAAAAATCTGGAAGCCTTTGGGATTATTCACATACATACAGGGTCGGGAGATGGATCTCTTCGTTGCTATAGGTAAATCTTTCCTGGGGCGCCTGGGTGGCTCAGTCGGTTAAGTGTTGGAATCTTGGTTTCAGCTCAGATCCTGGTCTCGGGGTTATAAGATCGAGCCGCACGTAGGATACCGTGCTCAGTGCAGAGTTGGCTTAGGACTCTCTCTTCCTCTCCCTCTGCTCCCCTTCACCCCTCTCAAATAAATTAAATCTTTAAAAAAAAAATCTTTCCCTGATAGTAGACCTTGGACTGTGGGGCCACAGTGAGAGTCCTAGAGGCAACAGCGAACCAGATCAGTCCCAAAGTCACATCGTAGACATCGGTTTAGGCATCTCCTAATTTCGCTTAAATGAGTTAGAGTCAACAGTTTCCATGTTCTTTACCTTCGCCTTATGTACTTCTGGCTCTGAGCCGGGCTGGCGGTTGTAGCTTTTGAGCACTTGGTATGTGGCTAAGCACTCCTGGGCTCCCACGTTCCCTTGAGCCCTTAGCCCTCCAGCAGCCTTACCAGCCTTACTGGCCCTGTTCCTAACCCCATCTTACAGACGATGAAACTGAGGTTTGAAGAAATAAAGACATCTGGCCAACGCCGCCTTACCTGAATCCAAGTGATCTAGGTGCCAGGGGTCGGTGGCGGACGACATGGGGGAGAGGGTCAGCGGGGACGCCCCGCAGTTGGACTCCACCAGCTCGCCCTGGACGTGCACGTGAGCTGAGGCGTTCGTCTGCCTCAAGGCCGCCTTGAGAGGTGCAATCTGGTTGAACTGGACTCTAGAGAGGCACCCAGTGAATCCCGGGGTGTTGTATTTGTGAATCTCTTGGTCAATCTTCCCGGTTTCTAAAAGATAAAGAAAGAGAAAATAAAAGTCTTCTCCCACTCACTGCACTGCAGCTGTAATATAGCCTCGTCTTTGAACGCCTGTGTCCAAATCTTACTCTAGGTTTCAGTCTAAGATATTATATTCTTTTAGATGAAATACTAAATGACTCGATAAGGCTGAGGGCTGGAGACTTTGCTGCAAACGAACCTCTGTGTTACTAGAGAACATGTAGGGTGAGGAGAATATGACTCTGTTGGCTAAAATAAAATGCACACAGACCTTCCCAATACCTGTGGTATTGTTGACACCGACCACATTCACTGGCTTCTGACTGATCTTTCTCCTTCTCTTTTTCCTCTTACACATATTGAACACGGCCCCCTCCTGGTAAACTATGGTTCCGTTTTCTACCTCATTCTTAACATTCTTCTTCAGAATTCTTTATTTAAAAAAAAAGAAGAGAGTTCCCATAGCCTATAACAGCACATTTTCTTTCTCCAGCATCCATTCCCCGCGGAACTGAGGTTTATAGAATCCCAGCTAGGATCTGATGGATGTTTTAGAAGTCAGGAAACTTTCGCAACTCAGTCACAAATATACCTGCGCACTGAAGAACCCCTACCTCACCCCCACCCCAGTCTGTGAGTTCGACATCTTCCTAAACTAACATTCAAATTAGAGGGGAATCTGAGTAGAGGTATTTCTAAGGTACTGTTTCAATTAATATAACCACACATTGTCTTACCAGTTAGCTCAGTAAAGCCAGTGCCTTTTTGACCCTCTGTCCTGAGTTTTACAATCTATGTAGCAGAAACGAACGTCGAAGGAGTCCTAGATCTTTCTTATGGGTGGTTCTCACAAGTGCGGTTCCGGACCAGCAGCATCAGCACCACCTGGGAACTTGTTAGGAATGCCGGGGCTGGGGGTGGGGTGCTGGCGATCTGGGCTTCCACGAGCCCTCCAGATGACCCTGTGGCCTGCTAAGGCTTGAGAGCCACGGGCATAGGCACTGATTCTGCAGCACTATCAACCCAGGTGGTGGGCAAATGGCCCTTCAGAGAAGAGCAAGGCACCTTGTGTTCTGCATGGGAGATTATGATGACTGTGATGACTGTCTTTTAAAACCAAGGACAAGGGGGCACCTGGGTGGCTCAGTCGGTTAAGCGTCTGCCTTCAGCTCAGGTCAGGATCCCAGGGTCCTGGGATTGAACCCCGAATCGGGCTCCCTGCTCCGCGGGGAGCCTGCTTCCTCTAGATCTGCATTCCCCCCCCCCGGCTTGTGCTCTCTCTCTCTCTCTCTCTCTCTCGCCTACTCTCTTCTCTCAAATAAATAAAGTCTTAAAAAAAACCCAAACAAACCAAGGACAAGGATGTGAGATATTTCCCCTTCCACCTGAACTGTGAAAAACACAGACTTTGGTAAACAGAAGGCTACCTACTTCTTTAAAAAGTTGAAATCCGAGCAGGTGATGTTTCTTATTGAGGAATGAACTCAGGTGAAGTAGTCTTGTAAAATTTTACTCCTCATTAAGGAAAGAATAAATCAGTAGAGAAGGGATCTTTTAGGCCTTGGGGGCAGAAGTGGATGTGTTGATTACTCATCCTCTTAAAGAAGCAGTTCAGTGACTGACCTGTACTAGCCCAGTGTGAGTTTTGATGAATAGAAGAGATGGGCAGCAAGGAATGGTAATGCTGGGGATTCTAACAGGGCCTTACTCAGCCAAGTACATAAAGAAATTTTACTTAACGATTCTTCATAGTTTTCTCCTGCAGTAAATTTCAGTCTGTGATTGAGCTAGAGCATGTTCCAGTTAGGTTGGGGAGGCAGAATGCACCTGTGACTGAACAAAAAAATCCCACAGTCACGATATCCCCTTGATGACCAGGAAGAGCCTCTGGTCCACTGACCCCTCACTGGCTGTTCTCTTCTTCCTCCTCCGCTTTCTCCTCAATAATTGCAGGATTCTTGAATGAATGAATTCATTGATTTTCATTGAAGGAATGAACACAGAGTCAATGATTCAATCTTTGTCTCCTGGTCTCACATCAGAATTCCTTGTTCTGGGTTCACCAACTTGTCTTCCTTGGAGAGAGTTCATATATTTGGTTTCTATCCCCTCCTTCTGGCGATCTGCCTTCCTCTGAAACATGCTGAGGGTTCCATCCAAGGAGACTCAGGGTGATTCTTTGTTACCAGGGTGGGAAGGGAGACCTCAGCTCCCTGCCTTCCCAAATTCCTATCTGGCTCACATCTGTGGTCAAGGCACCAGAACAAGCTGTTGCTTCGTGGCAGGACACCGGGAACAAGCTCACTCCTTCTGCTGCTTCTCGTCCATAAATGGAGAATTCTTTTTAGCCTGTCTAGCCTTGGAGCAGGGCTCACGAAGGAAGAATTTTGGGGCTGGGAGCTACTGCCATCTGGTGGGACTTCAATTCAGTTTAATTCAATTCAATTCAATCAATTCAATTCATTGCATGTATTCACTGCCTGGTAGCAGTAGCGGGAAGGACATAAATACAGAAATTTACCCCGAGTAGCTCACAGCCTAGCTGGGGAACCAAGCTTGTGAACCACCAAGGACTACGACGGAACAAACGCTGCACAATGATAAGAGTTAACATTTACCGAACCTTTAAAACTAGATGCTTTATACAAATTAGACATTTAATACCCAGAATAACCCCATGGAAAAGGGAGCAGTATTATCCCTCTCTCAAAAAACAGACTGTATTGTTTTTATATTCACTTGGATTTTGGCATTTCTAGTCAGGGACTCTATAGAAACGTCATAGTGAGGTTCAAAAGAATTTTTTTAATGGCTATTAGAGACTGCTTTTTTTTTTAAGATTTTATTTATTCATTTGAGAGAGAGAGAGAGAGAGAGAAGCAGTGAGAGCACAAGCATGGAGAGAGGCAGAGGGAGAAGGAGAGGCAGACTCCCTGCTGAGCTCGATCCCAGGACCCTGGGATCATGACCTGAGCCAAAGGCAGACGCTTAACCATCTGAGCCACCCAGGCGCCCCTAGAGACTGCTTTAAGACCATGTTTCATTAGTGACTTAGCCAGTAATAAAGTTTTAAAAAATGCCATGAACTGATGTCACAGCTTTGCCAGTCTCAGTTAAAGCACCAGCAAGTTCTGTCGATGCTTGCCTGGAATACAAATCTGTCCTTCTTCAGAACACCTAAGGCATGGTAGTAAAGCTATCCCTTTAGTGTGTTTGAGCTCATTACAGGTAAATTATGTTAATCTGTAAAATTAATTGAACCGCTTTCACACTGAAATCAAATACTACAGCACAATTTACTGTAAGAAACTACTTTTTGCATGGAGACGTCTTGGCCAAGGTGCATGTGGGGGAGACCTGCTCTGAAGAATGCTAATTTGAGAAATGCAGTACAATCACTTCTGAAATTACATTCTCAAGCTGTCCTGGGTATTTTAATACCTTACCTTCATAATGATGTGGGTTATAGCAAATAGCCCACTTAAAATATGACACAATTCCAGGTGAAATCTTACAAAGAAATGCGCACGATGATACTTTTAAGAAGGAGGCAGCGATTACATTTGCAATGCATTAGCAAGCTTTCTGGTTCCTGCTTTTCAGCTGCTGAATACCAAGTGCCCAGCAGGAGTGCTGTGAGAAGGGAGAGACGGGGCACCTGCACAAGCCGCCCGCCCCCCCCCTCCCCGACCGCAGATCCATGCAAGGTCCTGTGCACACGCGTGAGCACCACTTCAGTGGCTGGAATCCAGATGCTGACACCTCAACAGAGATTTCTCCTTTAACTTAGAGACTATTTAAACTCATCCGGATATTCTTCTGGTGCCCCCCATGGGATCTATCCATCAGCTGATTTTTTTGTTTTGTTTTATATGTCTTAGAAATTCCCGTCCACATTTTTTTGCGAGGAACGTGTGTGAAATGAAATATCCCTGTAAAGTCAATTCTTTACTTTCTATGAAGGAGAGCCAAAAGATCTTAGAATGTCAGTGGGACCCAATTTAAAACTTTTGACAAAGCTCTCTTGTGTGCCCTGACGTCACCGTGTGAGGGGCTGGGATGGGCTTTTAAAGAATCTGTGGGATGGACGGAGATGGCAGAGCCGGGTTCCAGGCCCCAAGCTCACCTGTGCCCTGCAGAGACTCAGGTGCACCTGGCCCCATCATGGAGGGGTAGCCGTCCTGTCCATTCCCTCCCTCTGCTCCTGGGCGAATATTCCTACTGGTGGCACTGGGGGTGGCCTTAGGTCATTCTCGGACTGGACACTAAATATCATGTGATCACAGGGAGAGGAAGTTCTTTTCTTCTCCTTCACAAAGAAGGTGTCAGGTTGGCTCAGTTTGGGACTGGACTATCTTGCTCATCACTCCAACACTTGCCAGTTTTGCTTCTTAACAGCCGACCTCAGACCTGAACACTCCAGGTACTGAATTTCCCAATATTCCCATGCCATGTGTTTTTACCAATCCTGTATTGCTACAACAAGTGATACTGGTATTTCGTTTTACGGTTATATTGCAAGACTTCCTTATAACATGCTCTCCTTTGGACACAAATTTATTTAAGGGAAAATGACGAGTCCATTTCAAGAACAATGTTAAGTAGGGGGCGCCTGGGTGGCGCAGTCGGTTAAGCATCTGCCTTTGGCTCAGGTCATGATCCAGGGTCTTGGGATGGAGCCCCGTGTCAGGCTCCCTGATCAGTGGGGAGCCTGCTTCTCCCTCTCCCGCTCCCTCTGCTTATGCTCTCTCTCTCTCATTTCCCTGGAAATGGGAAAAAATGTAAACAGAAAAGGCAAAAAATGGTGCCGTTGGCTCTCCCACTACTGTTCTTTGGGGAATACGGCTGTGGAGAAACTTGGTGCTCCTCTGCACTCCTTAATTTTGGCTTTAAACACCTCTGTTCCACCCAAATGGAATTCTATTCTCTTCCTCTGTTCATGCTTAGTTCCTGTGAGTATCCACACTTCAGAACATCAGAGGTCCCCAGTCCTTCAAAAAGAGAGCTCCAAATGGCTTCCTCCAAGATTCTGCTCCAGGCTCCACCTACCTGGCCCAGGTGTGCTCTTTCCCTGTCCAAATGGGCCAGAAACCTGAATTTGTGCCTCCACTCGATTTACAGTTTCCTCGAGAGCAGGACTGAATGTTACTTATCTTTGTATTCCTCCAAATGTCTAAAATAGCTTCTTGCACAAAGGAATCAGCCAGGGACTGCATGCATGACTAGAACCGCGACTATACGTTAGACAGTCTGTCACCCACACTTGGGTTGTGTGGGATGGGAACCAACACCAGTGATTGAGGCAGAGGCACGTTCACGGTGGGCCAAAGTTTATCAGCGTCGATAGGTGTGGAATGTGGCTTTGAGAGAGGAAGGGAAAGTAGCAAATCTAGATCCAATACAGCTTTATATTTTTATCTACATTTTATATTTACATATATATTTTATAAATATTTACATATAAAGGTCTTTATATACGAACAGACTTTATATATGTATTTATTTCTAGAAGGACGATCACCTGGAAATCCATCTCACTGAAAATGCAATCCTCTTTGAAAATATAGCTGTCTGGCTCTTACCTCGACAGCCGTCTATTTAATGTTGAAGAGCCATTACTATAGACACCCTCCACCAGCCTCAAGAGTGAAGCAGTGATTATATGGGACCTAATGGAATAAATAGGAAGTGGGTTTGAGATCACTGCCTGCGTGAAGTTTTAAATAATTCTTGGACTATCAGACTGAAATGAGATTGGGGAGTAGTCCAAATGGTACACACTGGGAAACATGACTAGGGTGTGGCTGGGCTGGCAGCCACCCTAAATTGCGACTCTCAAGGTTAGGGCTGAGCATCTGGGTCTTGGCTGGCAGAACATCTGGAGGAAGGTTAATTACACCGGGTACAATTTTCCCATTTGGTTAGAGTTGTATGGACAGGAGCCTGAGTGGGTCAATGGAATAGATAAATGGGAAATAACCATAAGCAAAAGAAACTCAAAAAAGACGGGGGGAGAAAGGCAACAAAAAAGCCAAGCGCAGTCAGCTAAAAAAGCAACGTAAACACACACAAACCCCATTCCACCATTTTAACACGATTGCATGATTACCATTAGGTCCTGAAATGTAGGCATCCAGGTTCAGCATCAGTTCTCTGCTCTCACAGGCTAAATGTTTTGATCAGTGACGTCTTCCTGACCAGCTGCCTTTCAAAAGGTGCATAGCTAGAATTAAATCCATGTACATAACTGATGTATAGAATTATGTAATATGATATTTTATTAATCCCTGAGAGAAAGACACTAATGAAATTTCATTGTATTTATTATGTGCTTCTCTCTCTTTCAGAGGAAGGTGGGACTAAAATATGCAGGTGTAATTTAAATAGCTCTTGACCTGTGACAAATGCTAACTCAGTTACAAAGAGGCAATCTGCTGGGAGAAGGAGAATCTTCTCCTCCTACATTGCAAATCTTTTTCTAAGGATTAATAAAACAAGATTGGATTTTTCCCCCAGAAATAATAATAAAAGGAAATGTCTTAACGTGAAGATGCTAGCCTAGACTATTTTGCAAAATGATGAAGTATTACATTTTTATTTGTATAAACTTATTACAGTCCCTGAACTTTGGGGAATGTATATAAAGGTTGGAATTGTCATTCCCTATTTTATTTTTATTTTTATTTTTTTTTAAAGATTTTATTTATTTATTGGACAGAGAGAGACAGCGAGGGCAGGAACACAAGCAGGCGGAGTGGGAGAGGGAGAAGCAGGCTTCCTGCTGAGCAGGGAGCCCGATGTGGGACTCGATCCCAGGACCCTGGGATCATGACCTGAGCCGAAGGCAGACGCTTAACGACTGAGCCACCCAGGCGCCCTGTCATTCCCTATTTTAAAATCTAATCTGAGAACTACAAACTTACTGAGTAATATAACCCAGTGTGATTACAATACAAAGGGAAGACAGAATCCCTGAGCTGTTTCCAAAACCCCAACATTTGGCATCATGCAGAACACACACATCTGAAATATAAATTTTCCACTTTCTCCTGAATGTTTCAAGTTGTCAGACATGAGATAGGAAGCCTGGTGCCCCCTTCCTGCAGCTTGGGGTGCCCTGCTGCACAGCATGACTTTTCAGGGCTAAGAATAACAGGCTTTGCTGAAAGTAACAAGACCTTTCAGAAAACTGGATGTACCTGTCAGTCAAACCACAGAGTTGGGTGCCGTGGTTGACTTTAGAAAAAGGCAGGTCTGGTGTTACCTCTCACAGTCTTAGTAAAATATCAGCTACGTGTCCTAGCTATTTGCTATTGGAGAACAGAACACTAATGCGTTTCCCACGAGTTGGAAATGAACAGACCTGCCTCTTACTCACTGGGCTTTATCCCACTTCCGCTTTTGCATTTTAACTTGTTAGCAGCAGAAATAGAATCCTATGTACAAAATTACCAAACTGAAAAATAATTTCTTCTGTGTGTGCTCTGCTTCTGCTGAAACTTTTTTTTTTTTTTTTTTTTTTGGTTTTGGAAAGCCCTATTACACTCTAGCCAACACCATAAGGAGAGTGAGTCTAGCTTTTAAGTTTTCCTTAATGTCTCTCTAAACCATTGAAGAGTATTCCAGCCAAGACTAGCCCAGGGTCATGTGAAGCTAACTCCCTGGGGAGCAGGGGGATTTGGGGCAATGGGAGGAGGGGAGGGTGCTGACTTCATCTATGTCACAAACAACAGAAGTATAGGCTAGGAAAAACGTGTTAACAAATTTTTGTATTTCCAGGTTAGGTCAAATAGAATGATTCAGTAAAATATTCCTTTGTTCTCGCTTGTATTGTAATTTCTACCCCAGGGGCGTCTAAAGCTGTCTTACCTAAGAGAAAAAAAAAAAAATCCTTTGAGGGCTACGATTGCATGAAAGCCTGACCATTAAAGCACTGGAAAATGGACATGGAGGTAGGGGTTGAAGGCAATGGTTTTCCCAGGGCAATTCGACCTGTCACACACACACAGGAAGAGGAGAAGAAAGCTGTTACCGGAAAGTGTACTGGGGGGGCCCCCTCCAGTGGCTCTCCAGGTTACATAACTAACGTAAGAAAGAATTCAAATCTTGGGACTCTGACATATGAGCTGACTTTCAGAAGGCAAAACCTGCGGCGCCTGGGTGGCTCAGTCCGTTGAGCATCCAACTCTTGGTTTCCGCTCAGGTTATGACCTTGGGGGTCCTGGGATCGAGCACTGCCCCGGGCTTGGCCCAGCAGAGAGTCTGCTTAGGAGATTCTCTCTCTCCCTCTCCTTCCCCTTCTGCCCCTTCCTCTGCTTGTGCACTTCTCTCTCCCTCTCTGAAATAAATAAATAAATAAAATCTTAAAAAAAAAAAAAAAAAGGAAAGACAAAGAAGACAAAGCCTAATGGATGTGTGGAGGCTGAACCAGAAACTGGGGTGGATCCTCACAGGAGTCCGAATGTTTCAACTGTACATGCCCTGGAATGGAGTCGAGATGTGGATCGGGAGGCCTGTGGACACAGAAGTGTGCTTCTCCCCTCAACACCTTCTTCTCTGTTGTACCTCTGAAACGAATGCCTTTATTTCCAGATTGGAGTAATGGTCTACTAGGTTGGGGGAATTCTGACAAAGGCTACCTACCTTTCAGCAAAGCATTTTTTTGGGTCTCCCATGACATTTTCATGGTCAAGACAGTTATGTGTGGGCTCATGAAAGTAAGAGTATTTTTTTTTTTTAAAGATTCTATTTATTTGACAGAGAGAGACACAGCGAGAGAGGGAACATAAGCAGGGGGCATGGGAGAGGGGGAAGCAGGTTTCCCACAGAGCAGGGAGCCAGATGCCAGGCTCGATCCCAGGACCCCGGGACCATGACCTGAGCTGAAGACAGATGCTTAACGACCGAGCCAGCCAGGCGCCCTGACAGTAAGAGTATTCTAAAGGTAGACTTATAACAAGATGAACTGTGGGTGGAATTTGATCAATGGGTAGAAACTAGCTTTAGAGAATTTTCACGGTATGATTCTAAGCTGACATTTATTAATTTAGATAAGGATATCAATGGCACATTGACCAATGGGTCATATAGCATTTAGCGGAAAGGGTGGTCATACGTGAGATCACAGGGTCATGAGCCGAAGGGGCTCTGAGAGGCTGAAATGGTAGCCTGGATCTAACTAGAAAAGTACAGCAGACACAAATACCCCATTACCATAGTTGGAAATAACACCCTGCCCCTCCCCATCACCTCCACTGTCAAGTTGGACGGGATATGCCCAATGGCAGCACGTACCTCCTTCCTCCCCTGTCCCACCCCAGCCCCCCACAGGATTAGGGTATTTTAATTACAAGTGACTTAGGAGTTAAGAGTGAGATGTGGTTGAGTCAAAGAAAGGATGAAGTCTAGATGCTAATCTAGAAGGTGGTTTCTGAGACCGTCTCCTCTAGTGGTCAGAATAAGACCAGAGAGGTGCTCAGTTCAGGACATTCTGCACGAGGCAGCGATAAACGAGGGGGTACAGCAGCCGACCACTACTCTTGAAACTAAATTTCCTACCCCAGTCTCACACAGGTCGCTGTCACTGAAGATCTTCCCTCTTGTGAATTGCTAATTACTCCTGATGGCACTGGTCTGCACTCTTCAGAATACAGAAGGTAAGTTAGAGTCAAACGAATCTGTCTCTAATTTGCCTACATCAAGTGACTTCTATGACTCAGGTGGGGTTTACAGGTCAGTTGATTTTCGTTTTCACAAAGGACAAGGGACGCTCCACAATGTTTGCTTGGGGGCTTTCCTTTCCAGCTCTGACTGAGTTAGTTGAATGCTTATTTTCCCAGCTGGGCACATTCGCCAGGCCTATCATTCTCTCTCCTCTTCTAGATGCCTGGATGTGTCAAACACTTCTGTCTCCTCTCAGAAGGTGCGAATTAGAGTGGCGGCAGCACCTTGAAGAAAATGTATTTTCTGAGCACCGGTAGTCATGTTCTCTTGCTCTCATGCTTCAGCCTTTGTTTCAGAGACGAGGAGGGCTTAAAATATTTTATGGGGCAACTGCGTTAATCTCTCTTCTCTCCTAAAATAGGTTATTGGGAATCTAGGCATCCTGGAAAATGAATCTGTGTAGAGAAGATTTTTTTTTCCTAAACTGAGGACTTAACTCTTTTGCCATGAACACATTTCAGCATTTCTGACTGCGGATCTGTCTAGAATGCTTTCTGACACACAGGAGACCCAAGAGCAAGGCCATGTGACGGCTCTCACGAGGCCTCAGCATTTTTGCCTCCAAGGGCCACTTCCTCTATTAAAAAAAAAAAAAAGCCAGGGGCACCTGGGTGGTGCAGTCAGTTAAGGGTCCAACTCTTGGTTTCAGCTTAGGCTGTGACCTCAGGGTCATGGGATCGAGCCCCGCGTCAGGCTCTGCGTTCAGTGTGGAGTCTGCTTGAGATTCTCTCTCCCTCTCTTTAAAATATACAAATAAATCTTAAAAAAAAAGCCAAACATGATATTTTAGGGCTTTGTTGGTTTAAGATGAATATATTAGTATATTAAAACATTTTCTTCTACCTCAAAGTTAATTTTTTTCTTCTAACTTTGAAAGAAGTGAAAACATTTTCAGGGGTCTCCAAAAGTACTATGGGCTCTGGGAAGTGTAGCTACTGAGCCTCATGGATATGTTGGCCTTTAAAGAACGTATCTGATGACTTTTCTTGATGGCTTAGGACTCGACGGGGGACAGTTTTATCAAGCCAGGGAGACAGCTATGAGGTAGCCCTGGGTTTTTCATTTTCGAATAAGGGTCTGAAGTCACCTTTCTTTCTAGTCATTTGCCTCTGTTTCTAAAGGTGGAGTAAAAACCATGCTACCCCGTAACACGGCTGCCTTTCTGCGGGGGCAACTCCACGTCACAAACCACTTGATGTTCTCTCCCTTCTGAAAATCATCTTCATCTTCTCCGGGATTTTAAAATTTGTGAACCATTCTAACAATCAAAGTCATCTTCTTCAAAAGATGACATTCCTTTAGCTATGATGCTATCTACTCTTTGTACAATTTTTTCTCAATGTCTGGTCTTAGGGCAAGAGTCCACGGAAAAAAAGTGTGCTCTTAATTTCATAGAAAGATTGAATGAAAGTCTTATACAGATCACCTTTCTCATGGAAACTTCATTTGTTCATTCATTCATTCGTTCATACAAGGATTTATTGAATAACTACTGTATGCTAGGTGGTGGGAATTCAGTACTGAAAAAGAGAAGGTTTCCACTTTCAAGGACTGTAATTTGATCTCATATAATATTCTATTTTCTGACAATATGAGGAAAAGTAATATTAATTTTTGCAGGACTTAATGACTGGATAAGTGAAAGATGAAAGAGCTACTTCTCTAGGGTGAGCTCAAAAGCCGGTTTAGCAATAAGCAAAACATCATTCCATTCCTCAGGGAAAACCTAGTGCTCTGAAATGCAATTTCACTATGAAAATTAAAGCTGGGAAAGGCACAGATTATGTGTAGGGGGACACATTATTTTGAATAAGACAATCCGGGAAGGCCACTGCTGAGATGACATTCGAGTTCTGAAGAAATTTAAGGGAAGTCATGTACTTATCGAGGGAAAATAATTCCAGGCAGAAAGAACAGTAACTACAAAGGCCCTGAGGAAACACACATATGTGAATCCTGGCTTCCCCTTAAAGGCTGAAACTCGGGGCTGGAGTGGGGTGGATCCTGCTTGCCCAGATGTAGACTGGTTGGGTGACTTTCAAGCTTCCTGCTAGCAGCTTTGTATTTGATGTGGTACATGAGCACAAAGGTATCCTCTGGGTGGGACAGCCACTCTTGTCTGTTGGATGAGGCTGAGGCAGCTCTGTGGCCCCACAGCCTGGACACATCCTGGGTGCTGGACGGACAGCGGCTGACAGAGAGGCCTGGGACTGGGCACGGACACCTTGAGACTTGAGAGAAATGGCGGACCACGACCTTTAGTAACCCCTAGCATGACATCCCCCAGACCTCAACTCCTCAGCAGATGTCAATGCAGTGATCAGTCCACACTAGCCACCAGAGCAAAGACCTATAAGGAGCCTGTTGTGGGTTGAGGTGTGTCCCCCCAAAAGAAAGATATGCTGAAGTCCAAACCTTGGCACCTGTGAATGTGACCTTATTTGGAAATAGGGTCTTTGCAGATGTCCTGAAGTTTAGATGAAGTCACATTTGATTAGGGTGATTCAGGTGGCCCTCAACCAAGGACTGGTGCCCTTACAAGAAGAGGAGAGACAGAGACACATGCAGGGATAAGGTCAAGTGAAGACGGAGGCAGAGACTGAAGTCCTGCTACTACAAACCAAGGGCCACCAAGGGCCACCAAGGACTGCCAGCAACCACCAGAAGCCAGGACAAAAGACAGATTCTCCCTCTGAAGTCCTAGGAAAGAACCAATCCTGCTGAACCCTTGATTTCAGACTTCTGGCCTCCAGAACCAGGAGGGAACACATTTTTGTTTTTTTTTAGGCCATGCGGTTTGTGGCATTTTATCATGGCAGCTGTAGGAACTAAGATGGTCTCCCGAGTGTCACCCCAGGCTCTTTGCAGTCCTGGAAATGAGACTGGGGGGAGAGAGCGAGCATCTGCCCCCGAGAGAAGAGTTAGCCTCAAAGAAACACTTCTAATATGAGATATTTCATTAACCTTCAGTGCAAGCTTAGGTCTCTGCCCAACGCAAGCCAAGAACACAGGAAGGGGAGCCTCAGATCATGATGGGGCCAGCTGTGGAAAATGGCAACAACAATGCATCTTTTTGCTCATCTGAACTTAGTTCATACACTTTTAAGCCCTTTACAAACTAATGAAAATAATGCTTTCTTCATGCAATTGGCGACAGAGAAAGGGATCATTCTGGTCTTTTCTGGGGTCACTTCTGTAGGTTGGGGGCTTCCACTCCGCCACGGCCATCGTGTGCAGCGCCGAAACGCTTTGACTCAGAATCCTCGAAGCATTTGTTTCTTCTGGGTTGAGAAGTCTTACAGAGAAGTTGATCCAATAACTAGATGGGCCTGTTGCTATATCTCCTGCTTTGCTGGTGTCTCCCTTTGTGACCGACCTCAAGTGAGGTGGCCTCTGGGCCAAGGGCGGGGCTGTGTCTCTCACCTGCTGGTGTGGAGGAGCTCTCTCTCCTTCTGGCTGCTCTCTTTGCCCCAAGGCTTGGTGGCCTCTGAGTCCCTTCTCCTCCTCCTTCTCCCTCCTCCCAACTTTTCTCTACACCTTACAAAGAGTTTGCGGGCCCAGAATGGTGAATTCAAGTCAGAGACAATGACCTTGGTGCGGATGAGGGCTGGCGTCCACGTGTTTACGGCAGCGCAGACAGCCAGGAGTCCTTACTTGTACTGTTCTCACTACACGTAGTTCAGCTCATCCTCATGTTTCAGGGTCAGAGCGGGTCTCCTTCCCTTCCCGTCCGGCCAGCCCATGGCTGCTAAACCACAGTACTCCACGCTGCCGTAAAGGAGCCCGAAGGATTCTTTTTTTTTTTTTTAAGATTTTATTTATTTGAGAGAGAGAGTGCAAATGAGGGCAGGGGCAGAGGGGGAGGGAGAGGGAGAGAATCTCAAAGACTCCATGCTGAGCGCTGAGCCCAACTCGGACGCAGGACTAGATCTCATGACCCCGAGATCACGACCTGAGCTAAAACCAAGAGTCTGACGCTCAACCAACTGAGCCACCCGGGCACTGCAGGAGTCCTAAGGGCTCTTCTAGAAACTACCAAAACACACATCACTGTTTCTAGAGATTTCCTTTGGTAAGAAATGTTATTGTATTTTTTTCACATTTAGAGAAAAGTCCTCGATTAAGGATCAAACACAAATCATTTCAAGTAATGATGAATCTGAAGATATTACATCTGCACCTCAGTATCCTAAAGATTTAAAACCAACAACTGAGAAGATTTCCTATATATCCCAGGGCAGTGAGATGTGTTTTCTCTGCAGACAATTTAGAGTGGGATTCAAGAATTCTCCTCTCTTTACCTTGCTTACTGCTAAAATTCATACAGCAAAAAAGATAATGTGAGACACCAAGAAATATCGCTGGAAGTTGGCTACATCAAACCTGTCTTAGTGAATGAGTTTACTGAAGAGCCTCCTAGGAGAAAGGACAAATTTCCTTCAAAGGAAACTTTCAGAAGGTTACTTAAGTATTCCATCTCTCTAGTAGTTTACCTGCCCACACCTTTAATTTCCAGATCTGGACAAAGACACATAGGTGAATGACACACATACAAAGAAGGGAATGTCACAAGCAAGTCACTCTTGATATTAGAGCAGACTTTCCATATCTTCCTATACAAAGACAAAACACTTTCTCCAAATTTAGTATAAGATGAGCATCTGAATTGGAAAGTGTCCTTATTTATATTTAAGAATGGAGGCTTTGCCCCTTTGTGTTAGGTTTTCTAGAAGAGCCCCTATTTTTCTCCTCCTTCCTCATCAATGGCCAATAAAGGGAAACAGTAACAGTCCTCGCTGACATCTTGAGCACACATTTTATGCAGAGCCCTGCCCTGTGCTGAGCAATTTACACGTGTTAACTTTTCTAATTCTTGTGGCTCCTCCATAAAAATAGGTGATTATCTTGCTTCTCATTTTGCAGAGGAAACAGGCCTGGAACAGTGACACATCTTAACCCTTCTGTTACTCTGATCTTAACTGTTCTCTAATGTAGTCCTGATCAGGTGCTTGAAAGGAGAACATCTGGAAGCTGACAAAACTTCTGAGGGAGGTCAGTTCTATTTCCAGAAAGTTAAACAGAAGGTCAGAGCGCCTAACAGCAGTTTCTACAGGTACTGCCTCTCTCCCCCCGGGACACCCTCTTAAGTGGATGAGACTCCTCGGGCTCCTGGGGGGGGAAGGGGCAGGTGGGCCAGCCCCCCTCACTCAAGAGCCATCCTTTCTCATGCATTCGATCTCCAAACTGTCGAATACTCCCTCCTCTCCCATTTTCATTTAAGCCGGCCTCACTTCGTGTCTGAGTCCTTGTGGCAGCCTCTCTGCCTGCCATTTTGTCCCCCCCCCCCCATTTCATACTGGTCCTTGTCGTTGGAGGAATGCTTCCAAAACTCAGATGGGATCCTCTCATTCCCCTTCAATGGCTGCCTCTAACGCAAAGAACGTGCTCCTCAAAATGATCAATGAGCCTGTCCACGCTCTGGCCCCACCTCCACGCCTGGTTGTCTACTCATGCCCTCTACTGACCCAGGGGTCCGACCACCTTGAACTACCTCCAGGCTGAGTCATGAGCACCCCTCTTGGCCTCCTCAGAGGAGTCCAGAGGAACAGGGTTGTTAGTTCATGTGATGACAGGTTTTTCTCCCTCACTAGACTGGAAGCTTCTCTCAAGGAAGGCGCATGTCTTCTTGTCTTGTGTCTTCTTGACATGCTCGAGTGCCTAGAACCTGGGCTCCACAGATCAGGAGTGAACGAGACGTCCTCCTCCTGTGCATACAACTTCCCGCTTGTCTGACACTTGTTTTGAAATTTTTGCAGACAAACATCTGGATGCTAACGAAAAAGCAATTATTTTGATCCACATATATACACTTATCCATACGCATACAAACATTGAGTTGAAATCAGGACTACGGACTAATCCTTTCTTGATAAAAGGCCCTGTGCCGGGCACTGGGAGCAGAGAGAATCAGACAAACCACAGTCCCCTGCAGGGATTTCACCTTCAAGAGTAAACACGGGCCCAGGCAAAACAAGATAAAGGCCACGATGCACCTTCCGAAGAGAGAACTGGAGATGAAGACTGGAGCAGAAAGGACCACGGGAAGCCTGCTGGAAGGGAGGATGTAAATGATCCCTGAACCAGGTACAGTTTGAAGAGGGAAGGAGGAGGGCAGAGAGAGAGGCGGGCATGCGCACAAGCAGCCGAGGGGCACCCGTGTGAACTCTAAGTGCCACAGAGGTGCTGGGGTGCCAGACGAAGCCTGAAAATGCCCCTCTTGTGGATGTTGTGCAGGGCCTCAGGTTTCAAATCAGTTTCTCCTCGATTTGCTAAGCACCGGAGCATCTCTGAAGACTTGTTTTTTAATTGCAGCAAAACACACAATCTAAAATTGAAGAGCGTGGGAAACACTTAAGCGGAGATGCGTGTCAGCTCACCTTGGCATTGGTGGGTGAGATGGGTGGGGAAGGCACAGGAGACCAACACCGCCATGCTAAGTGAGGGCTGGTGAGGCTCTGACCGAGGGGTGGTCGCCTAGGAGAGGTCTCATTCACAAATGAACATCCTTCTAAAACCCTGCTTTTCACCTGCTCTAATTTGTCAAATAGGAAAAAGGGTGATCTGTGTCAGGAAAATTAAAAAAAAAAAATGGTAAATTAATATAATAAAGGATACTGCTTGTGTAATAGGCGATCAACACGGGAGGGTTTGAGTGTTCACCCCTTGGATCTTGGAGAAGCTGGAGTTCAGTCCGGAGGCACCGGGCACTCAGGAGCTGGTGCTTTCCAGGCGGACGATTCATTTTGATGATGAAGCCTCGGTGACCATTACTATCTGTGCGTCCATGGGCTGAAGAAAGCCTGGTTGCTCTCAGCGCATATGACATATTTTTATGATACAATTCTCTTCACTTCCCGTCCTTTATGGATCATTTTATAAGAGTGAGTGGAAAGGTCGTTTGTGAAGCACGATTTAAAAAAGTGCACAGTGAAGGGAATCAGTGCTCTCCTTTAGATAGGAAAATTTAAGAAGTTCAAGTTGTGAATGCTAATAAAATGCAAATGACACAATATTCTCCAGGCGCATATAACCACATATGTACATCATCATCCTTTCAAGGTGAAATAATAGTGGTGGATATCAGTATCTCTCATCTATGGATGAGGAAACCAAGACTTATTCCTGTGAAGTGACTCATCACTCAGTGACAGACGGCAGAGCCAGTGTTGCTGACCTTCATTCCGGGTTTCCAGACACCGAAGTTCCCGTAGTTACAAAAATAGGTGTTCACTCGGACGACGGGTGTGGCTCTCCTAGTGACACAGACTGTGTTTTGCTGATTTCTATTCCTCTCTAGTTGTACAGTACATCACTTTGTTTCCAAATTATGTAAAATTTTTCTGGAGGAAAAGTGATGTGACCCCAGATGAATCGATGTCGACTCATGGCACAAGGGAACACCAAAGGGATTCCCAATGTTTGAGCTGAGTATTTACCGGGAGTGTTCACATGTGGGAGCTGTTCTGCTCATTTCTTGTTCTACCTCTCAGACTCAGAGTCCCTGAAAAACTGAGAGCAGACTGATAAATGGAGATCGATAACAGGCTTATTTCCCAGTAAAGGAAGAATCCTGGGTGGGATTATATGAAATCACAGGCGTTAAGTGCTTAAAGTTAACTTGGCAAACTGTTAAGGCTAGAATGGAAGGGAGAAAAAGCTGCCAATGGAAATAATTTTGGCTAAATCTCTTAATGCTCGGGGCGCCTGGGTGGCTCAGTCGTTAAGCAACTGCCTTCAGCTCAGGTAATGATCCCAGGGTCCTGGGATCGAGCCCCACATTGGGCTCCCTGCTTGGCGGGAAGCCTGCTTTTCCCTCTCTCCCACTCCCCCTGCTTGTGTTCCTGCTCTCGCCATCTCTCTCTGTCAAATAAATAAAATCTAAAAAAAAAAAAAAAAAAAAATCCCTTAATACTGAAAGAACATCGGGAGGGGCTGAGTAATGAGTATCCTCAAAGAGCAGTGGGGTGGGGGGCGATGTACGGATATAGTGGGTTCACTTTGTATTGTCTAAGTCAGGAATCATCATTGTTAACCCTGTTATTGCTAAGGATAATAACAAGCTCTGCTAAACTTCTGCTTTTCAATGAGAGCACAGGGGCTGACTGCTTTACAAACATCTCATTTAAAACCAAGTTTCCCTTGTTTTCATCAGTTGTGAGGTTTGTTTGGTTTGGTTTTGTCAATAGTGACATCCCTTCCTCCAAATCAATGTGGGGTGACCTGTCCACATCAGCCTGAAGCAGCCCTGGGTGGGAGTCCGCCACTGTGTGTCAGGATCGAGTTGGGAATGGGAATTCCTTACCAGCTGCCTGGGCTGGTGACTCTGGCGGCGTAAGGTTGACTTGGAATGAAAGGATGTAGCAAACAAATTGGACTTTTTTCAGAACCTGTGCCTCTGACTTTGGAGGAGTGAAGCTGCAGCTTGGGGACGTTGTCCCAGGGAAGGGAGTTGTCTCAGGAAAGGGAGCGATAACCCCCGCACCCCAACCACAGAGTCAGAGGCTGCCTGCCCCTCTGTTTTTGGACTCGCGAGCACGGCTGGCTCCGGGGCGAGACTGGGCTGAGTGTGGAGGAAGGATGCCGTTGCAGTCATTCCCCAAAAGGTCTGGGTGGGTCTCCGTTTTCAGCTCGGCACGTCCTGGACTGGACCAGCAGTCTAAGGGCCGCCCCAGGTAATTTCCCCCAGGTCGTTTTAGGAATGTGTCTAAATCCCAGCAGAGCTGGACAATTTTGGCCATGTCAATGATTTTTCCACAGAAACCGTTCAAAGAACCAAAGAATGAATCAGTTATCAAAGGGAATCAGAAAAATGGGACAGAAAAGAAATACTTGGAACTAAGATTTGCTTCAAAATATTGGATACTAGTGTTTGTTTGACAGGCTTAAAAACCAGATCTTTCAGTTTATCAAAAATACAACAGACTCCTTGAATACTTCTCAACACCTGCTAAGGCTGGCCACTGAAAGCTTTGATTTCCTGGGTTTATCTGAGTTTTCAGGTTGTACAAGCCGGTTATGTGCTGTACAACTTTGTTGTTCAGAGCTATGCATTTGTTTTTATCTCAAAATAACATGAATTTAGGGCTAAACCTTAATTTCCTGGCTAAACTTTAGTCCTAGTAAAGGAAGCTTTTGATAATTAGCTCTGTGCATTTTGATTGTACTCAAACTAAAATCCTCGGTAAATACCGGAAGCTGGAGACAGACACAAAAATATAAACGTAATATAAAATTGGAATATTTTGGTTTGCTTTTTACTTTTTAAACCTAGCTTACTGAGGTATACTTTGTATGCAGTAAATGCACCTACTTTAAGTACAGTTTTGATGAATTTTGCCAAATATATACCCATATGTAATAGTCTAACCAAGATGCAGAACATTTAAGTTGGAAGAGTGTACAAATTTCCTTCAGCTTCCTGCTATTTGTGTGCTTGTACGTGTATGTATGCAGGTGGGGTAAAATCATCCCTGAAAACGAAGGTCCTTAAAAGGACTTCCACCCTAGTGGAGACCCTTGAGAACAATTCTATTTAAGATCTTTAATAGTTCTGCCATTTGTATAAGAAAGTTTATAGAAGAATATAGCATTGGGCTCAAAATCTTATCAGGTGATGTTGATTTATAGGAGAGTTTTTGCCACAGGAAGGCTTTTTTCTGCCTTTTTAAGGTCCCTTCAGAGACAAAAGGGAATGTTTTATAGGTAATGGGGCAGCACATCATCCTCAGTTTCCAGGTTCTGGGGGTATAAATCCTTTCAGAATCCATAGGTTTGCATAATCAAGTATGAATGAATCCATGACTATATAAAAGTATCTTTGTAGTACCTTTCATAAAATCTTCACCGTCTCCCTCTCTTCCATTTTGCTCCTTCCACAGCATTCTCTGAGGGGGGTCAGTTTGGTGGGCCTTCTCAGGGCAACCACGCGTTACTGAAGGACTTGAAAATGGTCCCCAAACAATTGCTGGGTGGCCTGCCCAGCTGACCTCGAGCTCAGAGTTAGCACCCAGGGCTCCCTCCCCTTGAGCTTTTATTAGCGTTTGCATTTTCAGTTAGCAGTACTATCTCTAGACCACATTTCAGCAAAATTGAGTTCTAATTCCTCAGAATCACCTCATCTACTCTGGGAACCTGGCCAGTCCTGCTCTGAAGGTCACAGATATAATGGCTTGTGATATAGGGCAGGTGGCTTTGGAGAAAGGTAGGGAACGGAGCTTGTTTGTTCTAAGGGAGATGCTGGGGAGGCGAACTAAACCCTAACTGTGTGGTTCTGGATCTGGAGAAAGCCCCAGATCAAGGATGCCCCCCTCCAGGGCTGCCTTCCAGTGCCTAGAATAGGAGCGGAATGGGCTGGGAACTCAGTAAGTCTTTATGGAATAAATGACCAGATGTAGCCACAAGCAATGGGATCCCTATTTCTATTTTTTTTCCCCCCTCACTCTTTGGATCTGGTACAAACGAGTTGGGGACATCTCAGTCAGAGTTCAGAGGTAAAAGAACTCTTTCTGAATTACTTAGCATATCAGCAGAAGATAAAGATCTGAATTTACTGCTCATAAGGAGATATTAAAGAACAGTTTATCTACTAAGACCAATTTAATAAAACCATGGGACATGCTACTGCATCAAGAGCCCTTGTAAGAGGCAGACTTGATCTGTTGCCTGGTATCCCTCTAATAATTTATGATATCACTAGGAAATGTTGGTTCTGAAAATGAGACAACCTCTGAAAAGAATTTAACTGAAGTGCACTTTGTGGTTACAAACACCTACCATCAGAGATGGTGTTATCGATCCCAGTGACTATGATGACTGGTTGCAATAAGCCACAAATTGACTGACTAGTTGAATGGATCTTACACGTTGTCTATTCTATACAGCCTCAAAAAAATCATTACATCACTATCAAGAGGAGTTCATTGGACTTCATACTCATTTGTCCCTTTTTAAGGAGTAATTCTCATATTGTTGCAAGAATGAGCAGAGTTGTTTTGGAATTAAGAGTGCTGGGTTGGAGTCCCAGCCCTGCCTTGTACAACTGCGAAGCCTTTGAGAGATGTTCCTTGACCTTGTTGAGCCTCTGTTTGTTTCATCATGCGAATTGAGGATTTGGGCCTTTCTTTTCCAAACTCCCTGAATCTTATCCATCAGCAGGTACTATCAGCAGTCCCTGCAAAATATATCAGGCATCTGCCCGTTTTTGTCCATACCCACGGATTACCATCTGGTTCAAACCACCAGGTTTCCCAACTGGATTCCTGCAGTGGGCTCCCATCTGGCCTCCTCGCCTCCACTATGCTCTCTCCACAAACCATTACTCAAAGGCCAAAATTTTAAAACCCTCCAGTGACTTCCCATTACACTCATACTAAAATCCAAACCACGAGGCTCTCTTCAGACTGGCTGCTGCCTCCTCTCTGCCCCCAGCTTCTACTTTTCTCCTCCTGGTTATTTCACCAGGTCAGCCACACCTGATTTCCTTCTGTTCAGGAGATCAGCAGCCTTTGTGGCCTCAGGGCCTTTGCTCTTGCTATTCCTATTAGCCGGGGCACCCTCTCCTTTGATCTGGCTCTTTCAAGTCCTCCCTAGAGAATCCTTTCTAAAGATAGTATCTCCTCCTTGATCATCCTCTATCTTATTACTGGTTTCGTTTTCTTTGTAGTATTTACCAGTGATTTAAAGCATCTATGTCTTTACTTATTCTTGTTTGCTGGTTTTTTTTTTTTGCTCACCAGAAAGTCAGCTCTGTGAAAGCAAGACTCTGAATCTTTCTTCACTGTTGGAGCCCCAGCCCTTAGCACAATGGCATTACTCCGAAGGCACCAGTTAAAGAGGGATGGATGAATGCAGATAGAAAATGATATCTATTTCCAAGGGTTGATGCGCGGCTTAAATGTCAAAAACGCTTGGTAAAGGGTTTTATGGTTGTTGGATTTTATCAGTCATATTATGAGTCTCTAATTAGAAAATATTATACTGACATTTACAAATTTAGGTCATAATCAGATGAAAAAAATCTTTTATCACATTAGTGTATTTGCCAACTAGTAAGGATTCATTATTTGTTTCTGCTTTATGGGGCATGGCTGGAGTATGAAAGATGTAAAGTCCCTATCTTTGCCTTGAGGGTGCTTACAAACAAATGAATGCAGGGCGCCTGGGCTACTTTGTCCTTCTGATCGTCTGTAGGATTATAATCTGTGCCCTTCTGTCCCCACGCTGTAGTCATTTCCTGTGCTGGTGCCTTGCCTCTCTCCTGGGAGAGGAGTCCAGAGCACAAACCATGCTCGCCATAGTTATTCTGAAACACCCAGGGTAGAATGGAAGGCACCCAGGAGAGCTGTGGAATTGAACTGAATGATGGAGGGGTATCTGGGGGGGTGGGTGGCTCAGGTCCTGATCTCAAGGTCCTGGGATTGAGCCCCGCCTCTGGCTCTCTGCTCAGCAGGGAGTCTGCTTCTCCCTCTCCCTCTGCCCCTCCCCCCGCTCATGTTTTCTTTTAAAATATTAAAAAAAAAATAAACTGAATGATGGATCATTGCCTAATATGTATTTTTGTGGATCCTGCAAAAATATCCACTAATAATGCAGAAAAATATCTCATTTTGTCTTGAGAAAAAAATGTATGCTTTACTAATAATACGTTCCCTTCAAATATAAAGATCAGATTGATGTATTGGAAGGCTTACTCTCGTTTTCTTATAGCAGGCTCAGTTGCCTGGAGCATGCTACATACGCACCTCTGCTGGGGCCCACATGGGACCCATGCTTGAATCAATGAGGTGCGTGTCTGAGAGCAGAGCTTTCTCCTTGTCTGATCTCTCTGCTAGGGGAGAAACAGTCTTGACTTCATTGTGTAGAGGGCTAAAAAAACCCAAAAAACAAAAAACGACTAGATGAAAAAAAAAATCAGACATAACCAGCCAAATAGGTTTTGGAAGCAAACACACACAGAGAGAGATTTTTCTGAAGTTCATCTAGACACAGACATGCACTGAGCAATTTAGGGGGAAAAAGTTGGGGGTGGAGTTTGATTTGATGACAACTCCAGAATGTTTGTAGCAAATAACTCAGGACTGTTAAGATGCCATGCATCCTTAGCTTGCCTGGTTTCCTCCGGACAGATTCTGGTTGGATAACGTAGGACCCATTATCCGCGTTAACGGACAGACGTGCTTATTTCAAGTTCTGTTTCCTACTTTCTTCTGCTTTTTCTCCATGCTGGTGTCTGAGCTTCTCTTACTTCTCCTCTGAGTCATCACAAAGAGTGAGCTCTACATCCTGGTGTATGTTTTGTAGGGTTTAAGGACATTAGGATCATTTAAGTCTATCATCACGACAGAGCCCTAGATAATGTGACTTTGACCTGCAAAGGCCTAATTTATCTCCTTTGTGAGACTTTGACAGCCAAACAACCAGATACCTGGTCACTTAAGTGATAAAGTGTGACAGTTGCACATTCTTCAAATACCTGTGTGTTTAGGTGGGGCACAGAGGTGGGGCACCAATGGTGGGAAACATAAGGTGTTGTGTTTGACTCTCGTTACACAGTCTCCAATGTTTCTTCCCATGTTCAGGTAACCTACATCAGTCCATTTGCACTTTGGCTTTCATTGTTCATTTGTTTTCTCCTAAAAGCCTTATTGAGACAGTTTTCTATCAATTTCTTGGAAGGCTGATTTCCTCTCTTTTTCATCTTTGGGGAGAGAACTTGGTCCCCCCCCCCCCGCCTTCTATGGAACCTGGAACTTGTAAATGAAGGCTGATCATCTGGTATTATTGGGTTTTTATATGCAGAGAATTGTTCCGTGGGAACCAGACTTTCTTCATAAAAATGTTATTTTTTTAAAGATTTTTTTATTTATTCAAGAGAGAGACAGAGAGAGAGAGAGAGAGAGGCAGAGGCAGAGGGAGAGGGAGAAGCAGGCTCCCTCGATCCCAAGACCCCGGGATCATGACACGAGCCTAAGGCAGATGCTTAACCATCTGAGCCACCCAGGCGCCCATAAAAATATATGTTTAATCATAAATGCTATGTGCTATGAGTAATCATAATTTTCTTACACTTCAGATCTAAAAGAAACGACATCACATTTCGGTGTTCTGAAAATGTTAACATTCTACAGACGTGTGGGAAGGAGAAGGAGGGGTTGTCTCAGGAAAACATGTCCATGGTGCGTTTTTGGTTGTTCTTGCGATATTTTTTTAAGATTTTATTTAGGGGCGTCTTTTTTTTTCTTTTAAAGATTTTATTTATTTGACAGAGACAGAGAACACGAATGGAGGGGAGGGGCAGAGGGAGAGGGAGAAGCAGACTCCACGCTGAGCAGAGAACCAGATGTGGGACTCAATCCCAGGGCCCTGAGATATGACTGAGCCGAAGGCAGACGCCTCACCGACTGAGCCACCCAGGCACCTGTTCTTGCAATTTTTTAAAGTAAAAAACACTCCCTTGACACCAAGTTCAGGTTCTCCTTGGGTCATCCAGGGAAGGCTCAGGTACATAAGTGCCATCGTAAGAAGGTGAAGGAATCTGCAGATGCCACAATGCAGAGCCCAGTGATAGAGCTCAGAGGGCTTTCATGTAGTCCAAGGGGCCAAACTCCAACTTACCGAAAGGACAGGTTGGAAGAGAAGAGGAAATGCTGCAGGGGGTGGGAAGGCATCACTCAGTGAGCAAGGCCAACAGAAACCCCAAAGTCCAGCAGATTTCCAGGCACTGTTGTAAAGGGGAAGCTAAGTGTGCACAGCATTATTTCAATCAAATGTCACATTAGGTAGGAGGAGAATCCGTCCAAACGGAATGAAAATACTGATGTTAGAAAAGATGGGTAACGTCAGAGCTGGAACGACAAGCATCAGCGGGCTGAGCTCTTACAGTTTTGCTCTTGGTCTCATGGTTGTCTAGCTTCTCTAGCGATAGCCGGCTTGGTCCTCGCCCAGGTGACAGGGTGCCGGCTCTGGGCTGCATCACTCTCCTTACCCCCAGTGGAAATCCGCCACCCAGGACCCAGCTGTTCCAACTTAGCCCTCAACACACACAAGCTCTCCTCCTCCTCGTGCCTCCCAGTGGACAGTGACGGGCAGACCTCACGTCTCCACATCCCTTCTCCTTCAGCTAAATGCCCCCAATTCCCACTGCTGTTCCCTGAGTGAGTTACCCTCCACTGGCCACTTTCTGGCGTGGCAGTGTCCACCCCACGATGTGGCCCCCCCTAACTGGATGCCATTCCAAGAAGGCCCAGCCACAGCTCAGCTACTTGGACACTGAGCTTCTCAGCAGCTCTAAAATCGCCTTCTTTGCATGGCTGGATCACAGTGTGCACGCTGCTGCCCTCCCAGGCTCCTTCCTCTTGGACTCGGGTCATCGATTTTTTGGAACCTAAATGCATGAGCCTGTATTTAACCTTCATTTTATTGGTTTTAGCTCAGACTTATAGTCACTTAAAATACTGATAACTTACATGTGATTATCATTTACAATGATCAAAGAGCTTTCACATATGCTATTATAATGAAGTCTGATCCTCTTATTTGCTGTATTGGCTAACCCTCTTGAACGTCCATCATCTGGAAATCTGATGAATAGGAATGACAACTGTTGTCACTGATAAACAAGCTGAATGGCAAGGAACAAAGACCCTGGTCCTGTGAACCGTCCCCCCCCCGCCACCGCCCTTCTTCACAGCACAATCTAAGGAGACAGAGAGTGGCAACTACGTGCACACATCTGTAAGAAAACCGCAAAGAATGAGAAGCAGAGCAACAAAGGGACCAGAAAATGGCCAGGCAAGGTGCTTTTGCAGAGAGGATGGTCCGAAGACACCCCCCCAACCCCTGCCCCGAGCAGAGACCAGAGTGAGTGGGAGTGTGAAGGGCCCCAGGATAGACCCCAACACGCATGAATGAATGAATCCATTGACTTCCTGCTTCGTGCCAAAGAGAATTTCAGGCAATCAGTGTTTGACTTGGGTTTGTTCTCCTCGCTATCAGCTAACTCATACTTCGCTTCTGAGTCACAAACGCTGAATAAGCACCTAGACAATGCCTCGCACATAATACACATTTCCAGGACTATTCGTTGAATAAGTGAAAAAATATACCGTGACACATTGTGTCAAATGTTCTGCTAAAATTAAGAAACACTATGTCAAGACCATTTGACAAGGCTTTGCAATGCTTGCCCTGGGACACCAATCACCCATCGCACTCTGAAGGGTATAATTAGATTGTGATCAATTGGCTGGAGCCCAGTTAAGACAGCCCTCAGGCCATGTGCAGTTTCTGGTATACAAGCAACAGCTCCAGGCTGATCAGAACACATCCCTGAGTTACGAATCTCTGGCCTCAAGGAGCCCCTTTTCGCTAATCCCAGAAAAATGAAAAATGGTTAGCTCGGTATGGCTTGATTCTGGGGAACTCCTGTTGGGTTCTACAAGTCATACTGTTCTCCAAATCCTCACATACCATCTATTTAGTGATCTCCTCCAGAATTCTGTCAGTCATCATTTTACCAGTCGCCGCTTTGGGGAAACCACTTTTTAAAAAGGTTATTTTTGAAAGTCGGCATTTCCCTGTGTCCATTTTTCAGCACCCCTCTGGAATTGGAGCTCTGCTGTAGTTACTGATTGATCACCTCTACAAATGCATTCAGCACCTGAGGTGATTGGTCTGCACCTGGTGAATACAAATTCTTGTAATGAAATTAGTTAATTACTGATTGATGGAGCAACTACCGTATACCAGGAAACACTCAAATAGAGGCAGGAGAGATGGATGAGGGAAAGGATAGAAAGAGAAACTGGACCCCGTTCCTGAACTGAAGATGGACAGACTAGATATGAAACATAAATAAAAGACATTGACAAATACTGAGATAAAGGTGAGTCTGAGAAGGGCTGTAATCCGGGCAGGCAACAAATGTGCAATGAATGTAGGGGTGGAGCAGGCCACCTGTGCCCAGAGAGCGAGGTCCTAAGCACAGAAGAAGAGAGTTCCTAGAGGTTGGGACGAATCCCATGGGGCTGCGGGGAGAGGGCTGGGTCAACACGTGGTTAGGAAACTGGGGTCTCTACAGGTTCTCCAGCAGGGCAGTGGCTGGAGCCTGGGGCTCCCCAAACCTCACCTTTTCCAGAGGGAGTGTTCCTCCGCACTTTCTTGTTTGAAGGTAATTTTCCATTGTAAAGACATTCAGTCTGGAGTCCTCTAAACATTTACTGTGGTGAGGTTGAGGATTAGCATTTTAATGGAAAGAGTTTCCTTTCTCAAAGTGCTCCCCGTTAAGTGGTTAAAACTACCCCTTTCCCTCCACCACTGCACAATATTGATCACAGAACTCCAACGAAGAATGGCTGCTCATAGAGACAGAGTCATGCCTTTAACCAGAAGTAATGAGAAAGAACACTTGCAGGGTAAACTAGCATGATAAAATACTAAATATTCAGGAATTTTTAAAAACTTGAGATGGACTGACTTCCAGACTAGCCTCTCACTCCTCAGTCAACCGTTTGGATTGTACAGAAAGAAAGTAGAGGCCAGTTTTCAGGAATACAGAGTTTTCAAATAATGAAAGTAGCTGAATGGTTATCATTTCCGACTTGTTCATAAGAAGGATGACAGTCTCACACCTGTATTGTTTTGTTGGAAGCCTGGTGGAGAGGGGATTTTGAAGACAAGAAAAACCACCATGGCATACCAGTCTGGGGTCATGGGAAAGGCCTCTCCACAGGGACCCAACTTCTCTTGACATAAATAGCTCCGGGCTTGGTTGATTCAGACAAGGAGAAGAAATTAAAAACATACAACACTCTTCCCTTTCGGATGCACTAGTTAAAACTCTGCTAAATCAATCCCCTGCTCTCCTTTTACTTCCACAGGGCACATAACTCAAAGACCTCTGGAGGCGAGGAGAGCCCCTCCTCTGGGGTTATGGGGTGCACTCTCCGTCTCGTCTCATCCCCCCAGTCTCTCACTGGGAAATTAGACATTGGGCCGAAGGTGGAGTGTGGTTTTGGGGGAGTCAGCAACTCGCTGTCAGCGTACTGAGGTCTTCTGTAGTTCCCGTGTACTTGGTCCGAACCGCTCTACACCCCTTCACTAGTGAGAGAACAGTAAGGCCACACTAATTTATCTAAATTTATCATGTCTTCAGAAGTCTGGGGATATGCAGGTTAGAGCAACAGAGTCGTAGAGAAAGACCCTGAGCTTGGCAGTCAGACAGACCTGGCTCCCGCCCCCATCTAGAAGATGAATGATTTTGGACTAGTCACTTCATCTTTCTGATCTGTAAGACGAAGATAATATTAGGTACCTCTTAAGAATAGAGTGAGAATTAACTGGGACAATATGAATAGAGCCCTTAGTTTAGTTAATGGTACATAATAGACTTTTGAGAAATGGTTGCTATTATTAGTTCTATTACTAATTTGCAGCCGCCCTGGGATTCAAATAACAGCTGGGAGCTAAATGCAAAAGAAGGTCTTTCAAATACATTGTTACGAACTGGGTCTCTGTAGTACAGGTTCACTACCGATTTTAAAAACAAATACCTCCTGAATAAATGAAATGTGGTGAGCTTCCAACCAGAACAATTCAAGTGAGTAGGTGTAGTCTGGTAAGAGGTATTATTATGTAGAATTGAAAGGAACGTGGAGATTGAGTCTTCTAAAGTAAGATTTGTGTTATTCCAGATCTTGATTGGCCACCATGGTATTTCCCCAGTCCCAGAGCTAAATGCATGTGGTGTGCACACTGAACTCCTAGAGTGACGGTAACTGTGGGTAGAATCCAGAACTTGGCCCTGCAGACTAATTCAGAGGAAATGGCCAATCGAGGGCTATCTAGTATTCCCATCTGTGAAATGGACTTGCACTACAGGAGCTTCAAGTTTCCTTATAATTTGACAAAGGATTTCATGGTTTCCTTGTTCTGGAAAAAGTAAAAAGAGACCCAGAGACGCAGGAGTTAGGTTTCTCATTTTCTCCTCCCCTCATCTCATTAAACATACAGCATAAATCAGGTGAACAATCTCTAAATAAATAATCTGAAGGAATCCATGGTTTCCCCAATTCTTTGGCTTCTTAATAAAAAGAAGAGCTTCCTTTCCATTGTTAATCGTGTAAATCAATAGAAAATGTGGGAGGGAAGGACACTAATTCAAAAGGCTGAACTTCTGAAGTGCTAATGGTGATGATTAGCTATTATGCAAAGAAAAAGCAGAATCAATTCTCTTCTTCACCCGACTGTCTGTGGGAACCAGTCCCTGAAGGGAGATCAGCAGAGTCTTGAGCAGACTGCCAAATGTGAGGGTGAAAAATTAAAGCCTTCTTCAGGGATAACCAGACACCATTCTAAGTTTCAAAAGGGGAAAACCAAACAGGCAATTTGATGCTTTTTTTGCCCCCCCCCCCAAAGTGAAGTAAACAGAACCAATTACTTTAAATTTAAGGAGCGATTTGAGGAACATATATCCTTTATCTTTCCTCAAAATATTATTTTATTTTGGGGATAATTAATTTTGCAGGAGTGTAAAAGCATGCTCCTTTTGGGTGATATTTTCCAGTTTTGGTGTTTATGCTTAGAGAAAGCACTATATATTATTATCATTATTAATTACCATCCTTGCTATAACAACAAACTAATTTGTCCTAAGTTTTTTAAAAAGGAAGCCCTTCTCATTAAACAAGTCTCAAAAACGCTACAACACATTTAACAGTTCACAACACCATGTAAATCTCAGCTCTGCTTTCTCACACACATACACACGGCATGAAGCAAAAATCTACCACATTTTCCTGATTTTTCTTTGCTTGCTCCCAGCTCAGTAACCCTGTGGGGTGTAGGACTGGTGCTTCTGAAGCAAACCCAAGCACTCTCCGTGGTTTAGTCCCACAGTCATGCCGCTCCCAGAGGAACACCCGACCTTCCAGAGACCAGATCAAGATTCAGAAATCCCTTTGCCAAACGCCCTGATGGCAGGGTGTTCAAATCCAGGTTCAGCACCCCTGCTCCGCGCAGGGACTCCCTCCCTCCCTCCCTCTCGCACGCCCTCGGACTGGCTGGAACGGTGCGCGCCTTCCCAGGGACCCAGCATCTCAAAGTAGTAAGCCTCCAGCTGGCAATACTTGCCTGGTCCAGGCAGCCCCGGCTCAAGTGTGCCCCTCGCTCCCGTGATGCAGGTAGATTTCCCAGGGGCCAGTCAGGCTTCGGGACCCCCTAGGGCCGTCCTTTGTCGGCAGCTGGAATTCCAGCCGCTGCTTTCCGCCCCGGGACTGCGGGACCACCGCCCGCACCCGGAGAGGCAGGTGAAGGGAGGGGGGAAAACCCGGAGTGGAGTCCCGGGCCGGCGGCACACATCGGATTTGCACGGAGAGCGCGCCACGACTCAAGGCAACGCCTAATACACGAACTGGAGTTTTTGGGAGGGTTTGTTTGTTTTTAAATATAATTTTACTTGCAGCCCCCCACACGTTGGCAATACACACGGCGCGCGGGGGAGTCGGCCTTTTCTGGTGTTTGGGGCTTGGAGCTGACTCCTCGGACCACCTGGGTCAGAAACCTTTGGAGGCTGCTCATCTTTAAGGAGAGCTTGGCCTTCTGGGGGGAAAGTCTTCCGTTTACTTAGTCACTTATTCCATGAAAATGATGTCTGTTCTTGTTGTGGATGGCATTCGTCCTGGGATTCGTGTGGAAGGGGTGGCTGTGTTTGATGCTATCGGCAGGGAAAGACACCCAAAGCCTGGTTCAGTAGGAATTATTTCTCGGGAACATTTGGTAACTCTGGGATCTGGGAAAATAAATATAACGGCCGCTAATTTTTCCTGAACTCCAAGTTGTCTCTCCTTGCCTCCCAGTCTTGCCCAGGCGTCTCAGGTGATTCCTTGCAGCTGGGGGCCCACCTTCCTCACTCTTCCAGCAGAGGTCACCGGTCCGAGGCTGTAATTGTGTGAAAGCCCCACGGCTCTCCTTTGGGAAGGGGTAAATCATCCACACTTGTCAGGAGCCTCCTAATTTGCAGTCTATAAAATCAAGTGGCTTTCTTTTGCATATGTGTTGCCTGTCAAAGACGGGTAAAACAGGAGGACCGGGTAAGGGGCAAGAAGATGCTTACTCAGACCAAGGTGGAGCCTCTGAAGCCGAGGAAACATAAACCTCACTGTCTCCCCACCTAGCAGCAGGAATGGTCCCTCCTCCAGGTTATAGATCATATCAGAGACAGGGGTTCAAAAAGAGTGGTAGGTGAGGCGAGAGGGTGGGTGGGAAGAGGGAAAACTTTGGCCAAGGGAGAGAAAACTAGGAATCTGCAACTTGACCTTTACAAAGGGCCCTGTCTGTGTTTGCCAAATGAAGGAAGAGATGAAGTGCCTGTTTCATCTTGACTTTCTAATTGATGATGGGGGCTGCAAAAAGGATTATGATGCACAAAATAATCCGTCATATCAGTTAAGTGCCTGAAACCAAAACATGAAGAAGGAACAGTCAACCCTTTCTCCAATATTTATTTAAATCTGTCATCTTTCAAAATGCTGTAGCCAACATATTGTATGTCTCCCTTTATATGACAAATCACATTTGGGGAAAGGCAAAACTAGAGGGACAGAAAAAAGATCAGGGGCTCCCAGGGGCTGAGTGTAGAGGGAGGGGTTGAGTACAAAGGGCTCAAGGGAAATTTGGGGCCTACAGAATTGTTCTACGTGTTGATTATGGTGGTGGTTATTTGAATATATGCATTTGCCAAAACTCATTGAATGCTACGAGGGTGAACTTTTCTGTGTCTAAACGAAAAAAACATGTTGCAGCTGTAATAAAGATTAAATTAATCAAGTTGAAGGACTTTTCTTTAAAGGTCCCTGTGGTCAGTTGCTCCTCTCCCTCCTTCTTCTCGGAAGTCTGATCAAGAGCTTATTCACTATGGAGAAATCACAGACATATGCTTGGAATTTCACAGTGAAGTGTCCTTAGTCCAATCTATTGCGTATACTCTGCGTGGTGCAGGGCCAAGAGTTGGCTAAAAATACATAAAAGTCCAATCCTATTCATTCTGTGCAGTCATGAGTAGAGATTTCTGTGCATGAGGTTAGAAAGACTTTATAGTAAGGCTTTGGAGAGGTGGGCAGATCTTGGAGGAGGTAGCAGAGGGAAATAAATGCCTGTCGATTCTGGAAAGGCCAAATAAAAACAATGTGGCAACCCAAAGTAGTGGTTCCCAAACCTGGCTGCTCATGGAAATCACCTGATTCCCAATAGGTCTTGGGGCAGGGTCAGAGCATCTGCATTTTTAAGGAATTCCCCCAGTGATTCTTTGCAGCTGCCTAAGGCCAGTGCTGGGAATGTGAGTTTAAGAGCGGCCAAAGCTAGAGTATTGTTTCCTAGGACAGAAGGAAAGTCCTTCCTTTTTCTCTGTGAGGAAACAGACTGGGCTCCTGGTGGAGAGGTAAGCAAGCAGAGGATGTGAGGGGGCTGCTGGGATTTGTCTGCATGGAGGGAGGCTTTCCCTGGGCGCTGGGGTGATGCCCTCCCAGAGAATCAGGGAGCAAAGCCGAGGGAAGGCAAGCATATAGGGCTGTGTGTCCGGCAGGGAATAATTCGGAGAAATCCGGGGTGTTGCTCTGTGTTGTTTGCCAGTAGAGTCCCAGCATCTGGCACAGTCCCCGGGCCCGTCAATAAATACTGGTTTGACTGAGTGGACAAATGAATGCAGCGCAGCTAGGCACCTTCACTTCTGTTACCTAAGCATATAAACCCTACAGCTACCCTGTGAGAGAGAGATTATTTTCCTTTCTAGCTGGGGCATCTTCAATACTCAGAAAAGTTATTTACCTAAAGTCGCATAGTTAGCAAAGGCAATGGATATTTTTGCAAAAGAAGAACACAGATAAGCCCGGTAAGCTTCTTTCCAGGCTATTGGGATTTTGGTGATGAACTTGAGTGTTCTACATTTTGAAAACATCTGAAGGACTGATTTCCTAATGAGCGATTAAATTTTGAGGTCAACCAGTAACTCTGAAATGTTCCCTAAGGAGTGTGAGTGTATCTATTTTGGATGCAGGTTCTATGACACTGAGTTCTTCCATGATGGCTCCAGATTGTGTGTGAAGGCAAGTTGCCTTCATTTTCTTGCCTCTAGGAGTTTTTAAATGACTTCACCCGTGGTTTGGAATATACCTATTATTTTTTACTTTTTTTATCAACCAAACAGGAAGTGTGGGTTAGATAGGAGCCAGTGAGTACTCACAGACCTCCCACTGGATAATCTCTTCTTAAAAGCAACTAAAACTTAAAAAAAGAAAAAGACCATGCCCACTATCACTTATTCATAAAACATGACCCTGAGAAGCATGCCAACCTCTGCACATCTGTGGCCTTCCTCCAATCCTGATGTGGGATCTTTAGCTCTTTTGTCCCTCATTTCATATTTCCTTAGATGAAACTAGATTAAGCTGCATCATAACATTCCATTATATCACCATCCTATGAAGACTGGAGTTTAGCTATTATTTTTCATAAAATTACGTTTACATGCAGAGTTCATTAAGGCCTAACCCCAAGTCTATGAAATAAGGGAGAAGCAGTCCGAGACCATTCTGACACTGGATTCAAATCCAACATCAGTATTAAGTTTATGTGGAACGCATGAATACGTGAATCCAGTCTCATGATGAAAGGCAGATGTTGGGACGCCTGGGTGGCTCAGTTGGTTAAGTGTCTGACTTCGGCTCAGGTCATGAGCCCAGGGTCCTGGGATCGAGCACCGCATCGGGCTCCCTGCTCAGCGGGGAGCCTGATTCTCCCTCTGCCTGCCGCTCCCCTTGCTTGTGCTCTCTTTCTCGCTGACAAATAAATAAATAAAAATCTTAAAAAAAAAAAAAAGAAAGGCAGATGTTTACACCAATGATTTGACGATGCCTGAATATTCAGATAGAAGGGCAGGAAGACAGACACAAATATGGTGGGCAAGTGGGGAGAGAGTGAGCAGGCTGACCATCCTCCCAGTCCTTAGTTTAGCAGCTGCATGAAAGACAAAAGAGTTCCAGCCTAGGAGAAGCTGAGCACTGATTTGCTGAAGTCCGGAAAAGCTGGCAAAATAATTAAAAGCTTTAGAGAATACTACAGTTGAATGTATCAAAAAGGCTACGGTAAAGGTAAGTACATACAAATCTATAAATACCTATAGTATCTATCAAATATGAGTCACCAAAGGGAAGGAAAATTAAATGGATCAGAAAGCAGTTTTCTTTTGCGTTTCTTTTAGGGGGCTGTTAGCTGGGGAGCAGGCTACCTACCGATCGCAGCCTTCACGATACAGTTCTCGGGGGCTGCTCATGTCTGCCTGACTTCTTGTCTTTGGACCCATAATTATGAGCTAGGTGTATGCGTGATCCAGCAACCGGTCTCACTCCTTCCTGCTGTCTGGGAGGGTTCTTGTCTCTGCTGGAAGTGTGTTATCTGACCTGCAGCAGTGGGGCCTGATGAAGAGTCCCCTTGCCCCTGGAGGTACGAGCAGTGCTGTTAGACTTTCAGTGGCAGGAGACAGGAACACCCCCATTCCGCTCTGCCGGACTCCCCACGATGACTCCCAGAGGCAGTAGATTCATTTCAATGGCACAGCCGCCCTGGGTCTCCTGTCTTTTCCCTTTATTGCGTTGCAGGCACAGAGAGAGGGGCACGCTGTGGGATTAGCGAAGGTGGCCTTTTCTTTTCTCTGATGTCACTTTGAGCCGCGGGAGCCCTTTCCTTCTTGGCTGTTCGCATGGGCTTTGCTGAGTCTAGCTGCTATGTTAATTATATTTTCCCTTGGTTGGCAGAATATACATCGTCTTAGTCATGTTTCTATTTCCTCCAGGCTCAGTGCAGCTGAGAGGGAGTTTGCTAAGTGCAGGCAGGAAGACCAGGCGCCCCAGCTCCTAGTGCCTTGTCTTCCCCATCTTTGAATGGTTCCACCTCAAGGACAGATAGATGTAAGGACAAGGGACATTACAGTGATCTGCAAACACTGGCCTGGGGGTCAAATGAGAGTTTCAATGTCAGTAAAGCAGCGTTCCCCTGGCTGTGTCTTTTCAAAAACCTTTGTCTCCCCACTCTCCCAAAGAGTCCCCCCAAAAATGCTGGGGTTCCCAGGCAGTGCCTGGCATGGCCAGTTCTTCCCTCTGGTGCCAAGCACCTGCTCATCTTTCCCTCCTTGGGTATCAGGGCAGCGATGGCAAGGGTGTGCACGCCCTGGTGCTGGAGGCTGGTTTTGAAGATCTGAGCCTGGGTGCTCTCTGCTAACATAGCCGAGTCTAGTGCAGCGTGTGGTCCCTGCAGAAGCCCTGGAATTTTCCCTTATGGTTACAGAACTGCAGGCCCACAGCAGGGGCTCTCCATGACCCAGAACAGTTCATCTCCCTGACTTTCCTGGTGTTTCCTCCAAAGTCTGCTGTGCTTCCTGGGGCTCCTTTGCCTAGCTGAGTTATTTGCAGCCAATTTCCATCATTGCTTGTAGTCACTTTTGCAAGAACTTACTTACTACGGGTTAGGCCACTTGATGGACAGTCATTGTGCTGTATCTAAAACCCATACTTCCCCCAGCTCTGAATGGGCTTTACTTCATTTTGACTTCTCTTCCCCTGAATGAGTGCTTTCCCGGGAGACCCTGGGACCCCTCAAGGAAATGGACTCCTTGAACCCACAACCTGCCTCACCCCAGACATGCCTGAATCCTGAGTCAGGCACAACTCAGATCAAACTGGAATCTCTGCTAAATAAGAATGACAGTCACAGTCCTGTTACTGTCACTCACTCGAGTAGGAATATACCACGTCTTCTGAATGTCACCAGAACTGCTGCTGCCGGTGGCTGGGACTATTATGATGACATTACGCCAACTCTCGCAAACACCTGGAATGCTGACAAGGATAAGAGATTAACTCTCTTTCAAGGATGGAGACCACGGATGCAAGGGTGAATGTTCTGGAACAGAAACCAGGCAGCTTTAGACACCAGTGACAGCCCTTGAGCAGATCAGAGTATTTCTTGGAACCCTGATTTGCTCTTGCAGAGTGAGGGGTTTAGACTACTGAGTTGGAAGTTTCCTCACACCCTTGCCATTCCGGCCTCTGCATGCTTTCTCTACTGAGGGTCCCATCAGGGCACTCCTCAGCTCACACGTGGAGCATGGCGGCCCTCACCATTCACCACCCGCACCCTCATCTGTGTGCAGCAGACTGGGGAGTCAGATGATGCACGTTTCTGCACGGTGCCCAGGAAAGCTCCCCAAGAGCAGGAGGGCTGACTCGGAGGCATCTCTTCTGGTTGCATGTGTGTCTTTTCCCATTAGGGATTTTTTTTTTTTTTTTTTTTTTTGACAGAGAGAGAGAGAGAGAGAGCACAAGCAGGGGGAGTGGGAGAGGGAGAAGCAGGCTTCCCAATGAGCAGGGAGCCCGATGCAGGGCTCGATCCCAGGACCCTGGGACCATGACCTGAGTCGAAGGCAGACACTTAACGACTGAGCCACCCAGGCACCCCAAGGGCCGATATTTTTACAACCATTGGAACACGAGTCACTTTCCCTTAGTCTGGTGAACTTGGTGACCTCATCGAACTGAATTTCTGGACCTTAGGTTGAAGTCACCCAGGTAGGTGATGCTCTATGAGGCTTGTCGGCAGGGAATCTGGCCAGCCTTTGTACAGTGACGGTCTGAGCCTACCTCATGCCCTTCTGTTTCAGTTCCCACAGTAGGAATGGACACCAGAATGTTCCACCAAGTCCTCGCAGTCACTTAGCCTCACCTGAAGAATGAGGGATGTAGTGGCCTGATCTCTAATGTCTGTGATCCGGGCCAAGTGCAGGCTAACCAGGTGCATGCTCAGCAGCACCGACTGCGTGACTGGAGCACAGCGGACGTACTACGTGTGATCATGTGCACGTGCACACACATGTACCAGGTCTGCATAACAAAACACTGGTCTAGCGCAGAGATACTTTGGATTCTGGTTAGAGACATGGCATTAACTGTGGCTTCAGCTTGGCAAGCCACAGCCTCTCTGTGGCTCACATGAGAAATTCGCACCGGGGTCCACCCCAGTTCACTTGGCTTTAGAGGATGATCCTATAGTCTCTGTCTCTAGGTTGCTCAAAGATGTGTTTTTCAGACTTTGGTGGACTGTTCTCCTGCCACGCTAGGAAGCCTTGCTCCTCCAAATAAAGCCATACGAAGAGAGATGTCAATCACAGAGACATTTGTAAAAAATATACTGAATACCCAGACGTGCATGGGGAACAAAGGTTAAGGAAATTATGGCCATGAAATGAAATATTGTACAGCCATTAAAACGTCCAAGGGGGTAAAATAATATCATTTCAACTACCTTCACTAATTAATCCAGTTAACCAATATTTTTGGAGTGTCCATCATATGCCGTTTGCTGTGGTCAGTCCTGGGGCACGAGAACGAACAAAGCAGACGTGGCCCATCCCCTGTGGAGCTTCCTGGACCTTACTATATGCTGTGTCATGTGCTAAAAGCATCACATACTTGATTTTGCCTAATTTTCTCAACAGTTGATGAGGCAGGTCTATCCTTATTCCTCATTTTATGGATGAGGACACCCCGGACCAAGAAGCCAATGGAAACTCCCACGCAAGTTGATCCAATTTCTATAAATACATGCTGCTTCCTCAACTACTTTTATAATGTCATCGGGATTGTGTGTAAGAGGCATATCAAACTTAGGTAATTAAAAGCACATCATTTTACAATGGTGCTCTTAGGAGGATCTGTGATTCTATTTCATACTTGATTTGAACCCCATTTTGCTTTTTGCAGATTTATAGTAAAACAATTAAACTCACAAACTGTTCTACATCCCCCCTCCCCCCAGTATTGATCCCCGAAACATTATTCATAAAAGGACAAATGGCCCGAGAGGCAGATAAATTGATGGCCTGGTTTAATTTTAAGTGGCATGAATAATGTTGCTTCTCTTGCTTCCCCCGGAGCCTATTTCAATGTCTGATTGACAATGATTGGTGAAATTTTTCTTGTTTAGCAGGAAGAATTAGTCTGTTTTAGTATCCAGAACACAGCGCTGTATTTTGCAGGTAGCCAAGTCCAATTTATAATATATTACCATAGACCATGAACACTGTGCGATTCAGAAGGGGCTTGCTCTGAATCAGGATGTTTACACAATAAACAGAGACTCGATGCATTTTTCTAGAACAGCCAGGGGCCTTGCCCTGGCCAAGCAAATAATCCTTTCTCTCTGAGCGACCTGTTCACAATCACTGTTCCCTCTGATGCTGAGGTGGTGCTCCTCCAAACAAAGCCATACGAAGAGAGATGTCAATCTCTCAATAATAATCTCTCAATCTGTCAATAATGATATTATTTTACCCTCTTGGACGTTTTAATGGCTGTACAATATTTCATTTCATGGCCATAATTTCCTTAACCTTTGTTCCCCATGCACGTCTGGGTATCCAGTATACTTTTTACAAATGTCTATATGGTGCTGAGCAAAGCACCATATCATGTCATCTGGAGAATGAAATACGAAGGTGGAACATACCAAAGCTGGAATTTTGTATCATAAGCAAATCAAACTTACATGGCTTCAATATACACGTTTAATGCTATGCAGTCATTGTGTAATATAAAAAAACCTGCAGTCATTATGATTTGTACTCAGCTGAACCAAATGTTTACGGATTTCTTCTTCTCTCTTAGTTTGTCATGATGTTAGCAGGTAAAACATGGTCCTTTTACACATCTGTATTAACACACAAAGGCCCTGGCTTTGACGTACCTGCTAGAGCAGTTTCCTTCATCTCTTCTCTGTCCCATCCCCAAGTTTCGCCTGCCCATTGTAGCTTGGAGCTTGTTCACTCCAGTCTTCCCTTTCTAGAAGGGGATTTGCCCCCACTGCTCAGGCTCACAGAAGCTCTGGACACAGAGGGGGATTAGGGAGGGTACAGGCTAGAATGTGCTTGGGACCCCTGCCTGCTGGGTTCTTGAGGCAGAAGGATGACACTGGGAATGGAAGGGGGCTAAGTTCCTATACAGGCTTAGAAGGGAGAGGGGGGTCTGGGAGGGAGGTGTCCCCAGTTCAGGTCTCCAGCCACTGATGCACCTGCTGCTGTCCAGCCCTGCAGCCTCTCCCCAAGCCCCTCCTGTCTGGGGCAATGTTAGACCAGATGCCAGTGCCTACAGGACCAGCCTTGTGAGTAGCTGGAACATTCTTGGTGCACAGGGAAAGAAAGAATGCTTCCCTCCATTCCCATGAATGCCAGAGGGGGACAACGCCTTCTACTCCACCATCGTAAATAAAAGGCTAAAATTCCTGAGAAGTAATGAATTGCAGCTCCCTCACACTGCTGCCTTATGGCACAGTGAAGACACAGTAATAACATGGACGATCCTCACCACCAATAGCTGGGCGATTATTTGCACCCAAACATTGGCTTGAATTACTTCAACTATGTTTAGTTTCAAGAAAGAAATTCTGGTGGGTTAAATTAATTTTTAACACTGAAGGTCAGCTAATCAATCAATCAATCAATCAATCAATAGCTCCAAGAGCCACAGTGAGGCCCTTCCTCAGCCAGGGAAGACAGATGAGAAAGCAGAGGGGGGCCCTGCAGCGGAGCCTGTGGTCCAGCGTGGTCCAAGGATGCTCCCTTCTGTTCTCTCGCTCCTGCCCTCCCACGCAGTTACTGGATGCTGTCTTGTGCCCAGCAGTGTACTAGCTGCTGGGGAATTCGTATCTACTGGGGGTTTTAGACACGTAAGCAGGCCATGACATTTACCCCTTTCTCAGTCCGTATTTGTGGAGTATGTTTTGTGGGACAGACACTGGCTGTCACTGGGCGGTGGTGGTGAGTTCAGTCAACAGGGCTCTACCAGGCAGGGGGGTAAGGGATTCCTGGGAAGGAGCTCCAGGGAGAGGCCCTCACTCTGCTTGGGGCACCAGAGAAGGCATCCTGGATGAAGTGATGTCTAGTCGCTTGAAAGGGGAGGCAGATTTTAGTCAGGCATCATGTTGGATGAAGAGCATTTCAGTAAGAGGGGACAGCATATTCAAGGGCTCCCACCTGTGAGAGGGAGAGTGAACACAGCACTAACTCTAACTGGTGGTATTTTTGGTGCTTGTGGCCCAGCGGGTACTGCTGAGTGGGACAAGTGATCACCAACAAACTACCCAGGGCCTCACCTCACCTCATGACCTTTCCCTTCAAAACCTCTTCCAGACCCCCCTTGGTTGTAACAGCACAAGGCTGGCCTTTCAGGCCTTGAACTCTGGGGCCATCCTCAACTCCTGTCCGGCGTCCTGGGGGTACTCTGCACCCACTGCCTGCACCTTCATTCCCCAAGACATCTTCCAGGCCTTCTCGCCCCTCGTGGTGTAAGACAGTCCAACACTTGCCACAGAGCCTGGTCCACAGCAGGTTCTCAACAACTGTTAGTTGAATGAATAAAGAGTCAATGTGCTTGACATTCTGACCTCCTTCTAGGCATTTTCTTGAGCCTCTGACGCCTCTAGAGTCTCTCTTCCTCTCTTCCAATCCAGGCCATATAGAAACAGAGTTTAATTCTTTAACTGACTGGCAAGTAACTTAGCAGTGAATGGCAAGTAACTTAATCCTTGGAAGCTTGCAGCAATTTCCAGAAACACCAGAGTCCCCAGGGTCATCAGAATCCAGTTCTAGGGAGCCTGACAGGTGTCCTAATCCATGCTCAAGGTTCCAAGTCCATCAGCAGATAGGGAGAAGACAGTCTTGGGATGGACTCTCCCTAAAGCAGCATAGAGAAAACAGTGCTGAAGAAGAGGGTCAGCTCCAATGACTGGATCTTTCCAAGAACAGCAACCCCGGGCCACGTGCCCTAGAGAGCAGGAGGGAACTGTCTCTGACTGAGTCCGATTTAGAGGGTGGACATGGGGTATCAGCTGTGAGCTTTGTGAACCTCAATGTTGTTTCCACTACCCAGGTCCTGAAAAAATGCTCTCTACTATTCCATGGCTCCAAGGCCTATGTAACCCCGAGACACTGAATGTACAAAGGATAATGGTCAGCCTGTATGTGACAACTGCCACAACCTACAGGAACCAGCCTGAGAAGCCCAGCTCCCATTGGAATAGGCTCTCTCTGCATGTACGTGGGCATCTGTAGGTTTTAGAAGCCCTCCAGTAAAAGCAGTCATAGGCAGGTCTTTGGGCTGGACCAGCACAATGGGGAAGGCCAAAAGCAAAAGATGGGCAACTAGAGGTCATTCCCACTTATGGCATTCTCAGACAATAAATGGAAGTTTATTGGTGGATGGAGAGCTTCTTGGTAGGATCCATCCATAAATCCCGCTCTTTCTCCTTCCATTCTGTGCACCCTAGAGCTAGGGAGGGACACAGCCTCTCTGAGGTTCTTGGCTGTGCAGAGGAGGGTGGATGCCTGAAAACCACTGGGGTTCTATGAGGGAGGAGAAGGAGGAGCTGGTGGTGAGGAAGGCACCCATCAGCTTCTGCCAGGTACTTGCAGATTCACTAGTCAAGAGGTTTACCCAGCTGCCTAGTTTAAAAGTTACGTATGTTGCTATCTTAAAATAAATCTGTGGGTTTGGGGTCATGGCTGTAAAAAATAGATACAAATAAATCTGTCGGTTTGGTGTCATGGATTGTGGTCACGAAGGGTAAATAGTTGGAGCCCCTGGGCATCTCTGATGCAACTTTCTCAACGAGATGCTGAGGTGGTTTTCTGCTGGAACCGAGATTAGCTTGAAGGTTGGAGACTTTCTCATCTAGCTGCTTCTCTGCAACGTCCATTTCAGGTGTTCCCTCTGAGGAAGGATAGCACCAAATGGTCTTCATTGCTGTGACCTTAGTCCTTACAGTAGACAAGCAAATGATGTTAAAAACTAGGTGGATTCTGGAAGTGTCTGAGGGGCTCGGTCAGTTAAGCGTCTGCCTTCAGCTTAGGTCATGGTCCTGGGGTCCTGGGGTCCTGAGATCAAGCCCCATGTTGGGCTCCCTGCTCAGCAGGGAGCTTGCTTCTCCCTCTCCCTCTGCTCCCAACCCCTCTCCTGCCCTCTCTCGCAAATAAATAAAATCTTAAAAACAAAACAAAACACTAGGTGGATTCAGGAATCTCAGATTAAATCTATACTCTTCTATTTCTGAAGGCCACACGATGATAGGTCTTTATCATGTACTTCTAGGGCATCCACAGTACGGTGTTATTCTTAAAACTTTTTCTTCTTCTTCTTCTTTTTCTTAATAAACAGGCACCGAGGCAGTGAAGGTGAAAAGATACTTCAAAATTGTATTTAAGGAAGTTCTGTGCTACTACATTCTGAGGCTCTGGAATGTCCCACAAAAGGAAGGATAAGAAACTCTCCATTAGTTTCACAAGGATGGCCTAACTCTAGGTCTGGCTTGCCTTCAGACAGTTTATAGAGTTTGATGTGTAGGTAGCTAATTCTGCAAAAATGAGGCCATCGATCATGTTGACACAGGCATTTTCAGTGGTTTCAATGTAACTGAGGAGGAAGTGAGAGGAATTTTTAGCCCTCTTTTCTGCCTGATTAGAACGGGTTATGACTTCTGTTAGATTATACAATTTATACCTATATCTATATATCTACCCTCCCCCCCCCCCCACATTCCCGACATAGGGCTCCTAAAACCCTTGTCATTTCCTAAGTGATAAGAGCACTAGGAGCATCTTTTGTTCTGCTGTTTGGTCTTTGACCCCATCCCTGACCCAGGGCTCCTAAATACCTTGGAATTTCCTGGGTGATAGCAGTGTCTTGTTCTAATGAAGTGACTCTTGGAGGGCTCCTGGTTGGGAGCTGGTCACCAGAAAGACCAAGCCATGATTTAGAAACTTGGAATGTTCGGCCCTACCTCCCATTCTCCAGAGGGGGCATGGAGTTAATGATCTGTCATGCCTACGTGGTGACGTCTCCATAAAAATCCCAGAGGTATGGGGTTTGGAGAGCTTCTGGGTTGGTGAACAGGTGCTGGGAGAGGGCATGGCAGCTCTGAGGCCCTTCTCACATACCTTGCCTTATACATCTCTGCCATCTGGATGTTAAACAGAAAGGAAACTGTTTCCTGAGTTCTGTGAGTCACTCTAGCAAATTAATGGACCCTGAGGAGGGGTCTGGGAACCTCCAAATCATAGCTGATTGGTCAGAAGCACGGGTGACAAGTGGATTTGTGATTGGCATCTGAGGTATGGTGGGGTCAGCCCTGTGGGACTGAGCCCTTAACCTGTGGTTGGTGATGGTCTCCCCAGGTAGATAGTGTTAGAATGGAATTGAATTATAGGACACCCAGCTGATGTCATGGAGAATTGTTGAGTAGGGGAAACCCCCCATACATCTGGTGTTGAAACAAAGGAAGACTGATTTTCTCCTAAGACAGCTTAACATCCTTAAATGTTCTGCTTACAATTCATTTCATTTCATTCATTCAATAAATATTCTTAAGCACTTTCTCCGTGTCCCATTGTTATGGGTTCTGGGTATATGGCAAAGAACAAACAGGTCCCAATCCCTATTCTCACGGAGCTTACATTCCAGTGGGAGAAGGGCCACAAACAACTTTGGGAAATGCATAGTATGCCAGATGCGAACATGAGCTATGGAAAAAAAACAAAAAACAAAAAGCAAAAAACCAGGGAAGAGGGATATGGCATGCATGTGGTAAGATTTGCAATTTTAAAAACAGTGCCATGGGAAGGCCACAAAAAGGTGGTATCTGAGCAAGGAAATACAGATGGCTTCCTGGGGGTTACTAGGATCCATTTCTGCTCACCTGCCACTTCCCGGTTATTGCCTATGTACGGTACCTAGGATGCAGTGCTCTCATTTGGAAGATGAATGGGACTTTGGAGACATCTAAGTCTTCCTCTCGTCTTTAGGAACAGGCAGGCTGGAAAGGACAGCAGCGGGGGAAATGGCTATTCCAACCTGCCTGGATTTTACCCTCCCCTAATTTCTGGTCCATAAATGTTTGTGTTTTTAAGAGCCCACACTTATATAATAGACACAGATGGTGGCTGTCTCAATTAGTAATGGATTGAAAACCATTCACGTAGACTCAAGGAAGAGGCAATTCTTTAAAAGGAGTTAGAGGTGATGGTGATAATCCATCTATAAAATAAAGAAGAGGAACTTGAAATGAAGGCGCATATGATGGGAATTAGTTTCAATCTAATTCCTCCAGTGTTAACTGACACTTTATATGGGTTCAGCAAAGTGAAAAGTAGGCACGGTGGGGCAATGAGGCAACTGGGCTTTCCAAAAAATCACCCCCTTCTAGAATCATGCACAAAATAGATTTGTTAAGTAATAATACAAGGAAACCCATGGCTGGGAAACCAAGCAACACAGAAGAAAGACCATGGATTTTCAAGTCAATGGGTGCTGGCTTGAACCATGATTGTCCCTATGACTTGGGTAGCTACATAACTCCACGGCTTCTGATAGTTATTTAACCTTCTGAACCTCAGTTTCTTGACTTGTAAAATGGGGATAACTGACAGTACAGTGTTGTTTGGATAAGCCCCGGGCACGGCAATGATTGTAATCATAATGATGCCATTATTATCATTAGTCAAAACGAATGCCACTGACAGTTTGATTTATAGGACTCAGAGATGGAAGAGATAAAAATAATTTGGCATATTCTGGAGAAGACTTCAGGAGGAAGTTTCATCCTGGCCATGAAGGATGGGTAGACTTTAGGAAAATGGAAAGAGGGGAGTGCATGTGTGTTCTCTGAACAGAAGCTGGACGTGGGGAAGAAAGAAAACAATCACAATGCTTATTGAGGCAACAGCTGGGTGAGCAGCTTGAATGGAGGGCTTAGGAGTAAGAAAGGAGAGATACGGGTGAATAAAGTAATACTAATATATAACCAGGCTCTGGAAGCCTCTAAAGAATGTCAGCACCGTTCTATTGTTGTGTTGTTTTGTTGTATTGCAACAACACATTAACTCCTTGTTTCCAGAAGAAACTATAAGGGATGTGCTCAAGGATGACTTTGAAAGAAGTCCATTTCTTTGGCATCCAGGTTAAAGTTATGATAAATTTATATATAAAACAGCTATCCTGGAGATATTAGAGATCAGCACATAAATGTATACATCTAGAACTGTGTTAATATTTCATACCCAAAATATGTTAGGTTATGGCCACCAAGCTCTTGCAGGAATATTTCCTGTTTCTTAAATTTCCCTCAAAATGGGCCATAGTGTGGCAAAGGGAGCAGAAGTGTAGGGGTGGCATATGGTCACAAGGCCTAATTCCTTTTTCTGATGGTTCCCCCCAAATTCCAAGAATTTTTCAGTTCTCTTGGTAAATCTCAGCTAGAATTCTATTGTGATTTATAAATAATTATATAGTTTTTCTTATCTCTGTCTCTTTGCTCTCTCTCCCCTTTTCCCCCAGAGATACATGTCTAGAAGGAGACATTGCAGCTAAAAACTAAGGTAATTTGTTCTCAGCATGTCAAGAAAACATTAAGAGATTATTTTGCCTGATGACTGCATTGGACACAGCGTAGAAAATGCCTGAATTCCCCCCACCTAGGATCTTAAGGGACTTTGCTTCTTTGCTGGGAGAAACAGATCTAACTTACACAACAGCCCAACTTTGCTTTGGGGAGCTATTTTGGATACAGAACATATATTACTTCCTTTAAATGGGAAAAATAATTCTGTTTGATAAATTTGACCATGATGATGCACTAGGTTAAAAAAAACCTTCTTTTGCTTTGGGAAAGCTACTTTCTGTCCCCTCTCCATCCCCGTCACCAGCCCCTGTCCACCCCCAAGCCAACCTCTAGTCCTACAGGCGCTAGGACCAAAGAAAGCTGTCTCAGAGCCAAACCCCTTCCTTGCTATTTTGATAGGTTTCTTTTTTTGGGTTCTGGATTCTGAATCCTAAACACCTAAACATTTTGATTGGAACTCCCGACTTCCTTCTGCTAAGCTGTCTGCCCTCCTTGTTGTATACTCCATTGTTTGAAAAAGTTTCCAACAGCTCTCACTACCTCCCAAATAAAAGTCCAAACCCCTTAACCTGGGCTTCAGCCTCCACGGTCCACGTGGCTCCTCCACGCCATCTAATAGCCTGCCTCCTGGTCTCTTGTGTGCCTTTGTTTGAGCGGGTCCTCATCCAGATGCTCCTCCCATTATTAGAAAGAAGCTCTCTTTACTCTGAAAGCGTATTTATCAGGTAAGCTGCCAATCTGTTAGCCTCGCCACTCATCAGCCAAGAGCCTACATTGACAAGCAGGATCTTAGGTGAAATCCCCAGAAATCACTTACAATACAGCACCTTAATAGGCTATTGAAACAAATCCCTTTAATTTTCTACCAGGTATTATCTTTTGCATATGTCATAGTCTCGACTATAGGGGCTTTGGTGACGGTCAGCATGTCTGATTCATCTTCATTGTCCTTTGAGGGTCTAGCAGTCATGTGGCGTCGAGCAGGCACCTAAAAGTTACTTATCAGGTCCCAGATCTCCATCTGGGATCCACTGCTACCTGCTGCTTCCCATAGTCCAGTGCGACGCAAAAAGAGGAAACAGATAACATTTCGAGACAGAATGAGGCTACCCATTCTGCAAGATCTGAATGTGGTCTCCCAAACCCTAGTTGCTGGTCGACAAGGTTCAGGGGGAAACTGACAGCAGCTTCTGGGAGGGCAGCACATTCATAGCACCTCGAACGCAGCTCGCTGAGATAAAAAGGCCTGGGTGCTCCACTGGGAATTCAAGCAGCGCCTACTGATGCCTACCGATGCCTTCTCCAGGTGAAGGGAGAAAGTGTTCATTTAAATATGCAATCACAAACGCAGCTCTACCCAGCAGAACTGACGCTACTTCGGAGGCTTTTAAGACGACGGGTGGAATGAACTTTGGAGATGCTGGGAAGACAAAGGATTTTGATGTCATGATAATTTTTGCATTGAGGAAGTGATAAAAATTTCCATCTAACTCACTTTTATGGGAAAGACCCATGAGCGCAACATGATGATCTTTTTCGTCATAGTCATGATCTATTTGGCCAGAATAAAATATGCAGGAGTCTTAGTGGAATATAAAGGAAAAAGGAGCTCTTCGTTACAGAGTGTATTTTCCATGCGTTGTTGCTGTCTGGCGTATTACTAAATACAGAGTCAACTTAACCAACATGCTTTCTTATCTGTGTTAATAGCCAATTCATCAGTCTCTCTGCTGACAAACAGCTGACACTGACAAGTAGTACCTTTAGATCATACATTCTTCAGGAAAAGCCTATATGCAATCAAAAGCAGCATGTTATTAGGAAGTTATTAAAAGAAATCCTTCAGGAGAAGAGCTTGTAGTTCCTTTCCCGATGTTTTGATTACTGACCACTTGGAAAACGTAGGTCAGAATTGGGAAGCTGCGTTAACAGAGGGACGTTTTATTCTTTTGATCTGTTCTTTCCTGACCATCACTCTGTTCCAGAGAAAGAGAGCGATGCTCCTCTTTCCCTCTACCCTCTCTTAATAAATCCCTGTCGTCCTATGGAGATTCAAACTCAAGAGTGGGATGCAGAATCTTGACGAGGTTGTAACTCCTAATGGGAAGAAATGTGTAATTACCCATTCGGACCACGGAGCCCATTTGCAAAGGTCAATAGCGTCCCCACACCGTACGTGCTGTGCCATCTGCTTTGTGTAAAAATGAGCCTAATTCAAATGTAGGCAAGACTATCCAGAGTCATCAGTGTCTGAACACCTAGGTACTAACACCGACACCAGTTGAGGAAGTTTCTGACCCTTTCAGATTCACCAAACAGTCGGACTCCTGCTTTGTGTTTGCGGGACCCTCCAGACAGCTGCTCTCCCTTTCCACTAGCTTACAGCCTATCGCTAGATTTGTTAGAAGAAAAATCACACGAGCTACACAGATGGGCTCTGTTCATTAACACCCATCACTTCCACACTGAAGGGTGTGAACACTCACGTTGCTAATGAGACAAGAACGGGGAGGGGAGGGCAAAGCCATCCGCAGTGTGATGTCAGCAGGGAGTTTATCTTCCTGACAGTTTGAAGAACGCGGAGTCTGAGCTGACTAGTTCAGGTATCTCTCACCACTATTGACTGATCTGCAGGAAACTCTCCTGATTCTAGGAGGTTCCACAGGAGATAGAGTCCCAGAGGAAGGGCCAAGATTGGTGACTTCTATCTTACTGCTTTATCTCCTCTCCTGCTGATTAGCATCTCGCTGCCTGTTCTTACTTATAGTCAATGTGGCTGCCTCTCATGTGTCACCCGGATTCTTCTTCTCATTTGTGTTAGGGCTTGCAAGGGCTAGGAAACCAGATAATGATTTCTATTGGACTTCTGCATAAAATGAACATAAGTAGGACCTGTGTGGGTAATACCTGTACCCACCTAATTTTCTGCACCTAGAGTCTCTGAAATCCTCACATCTCTATTAAACACCACCTGAATGTTGAATTCCATCCTAGCATTTGGTACAGGTCAGGGCAATTATCCTGGGCTGCTGGTCATGCTCTGTATCAAACCCGGGCTCTCTGCAGTCTAATGGCCAGCTTCCCATTTATCTGCTTCCTTATTCCTAAGACCCTTGGTTCTTGGGACTGGGTTTCTGCCATACTCTTGCCATCTATTTTTTTTTTTTCCTCCCTGCTTTTTCTTTCTCCCTTGATAATGAACTTTCTTCTTGTACTAAGAAGGATGCTCAGGAGAGGACAGTAGGCACCATGTCAAGCAAGAAACAGGATCTCAGGACAAGTTTGTTAAACAAAAGTATAAATAATCAATATGAATATCTTTTGGCCTACATGCGGCTTTTGGAAGCCATATGTTGCTGAAGGAATACTTTTTGTCTTGACAGGTTTTTTTATATGGTTTTTACATGTAAGTCTGTACTGATTTTGGTTCAGTGGTAGGCAAAGCAGGACTCAGAAAACCCAAGTACATTTATGAAAGCAGAAATTCCAAGAATGCCGCTTTATCAGGACATTCTTGTCGGGCTAGAAAGATAACTGACAGGTTTAAAATATCAAAAAAGGTATAATTCATGAATTTTCTGGTTCTTTATTCCTACTACTATTCTGCCAGAACCAGAGAAATTGACATCATTTTCATGCCAATTGAAGCCTTCAGGTCAAATAAATGATTTCCCAATTTGAAGCCCCAAGGCAACAGGAGGTACAAATGGCTATGAAATGGATTGTGTCTGACAAGTGTGTGTGGGGCTGAATTTTAACTACACACAATAGACTTATCATTCTTCAACAAACAAATATGCTTAAAGAACAAATAAATTCATCACTGCAGTGTTCCCGTTTACACAGCAGAAGTCTTTCAGAAAACCTAGGCATATATCAAACTTTAAAAATTGGATCCATTTAAAAATGTTAATTGAAAATGATACAGATGTGTAGGTACATTAGTTCTTAACTGTATGTACAGCATGTGGACAATGTATCAAACTGTTAAGTTTTCTATGATTTTTTTTTAAGATTTTATTTATTTATTTGACACACAGAGAAAGATAGTGAAAGAGAGAGCACAAGCAGGGGGAGTGGCAGGCAAAGGGAGAGGGAGAAGCAGGCTCCCCACCAAGCCCGGAGCCCGACGCGGGGCTTGATCCCAGGACCCTGGGATCATGACCTGAGCCGAAGGAAGATGCTTAGCGAACTGAGCCACCCAGGTGCCCCATTTTTCTATGATTCTTAAGAGTATGGTTGATTTTTAGGCTTATCTCATGTATATTATTTCTAAGATTTCTATAATGAACATATTCATTTTATAATTCTAAAATTATTTATATATAATCCTATGATAAAGAATTCACATATAACTATGTATAATTTTACCTTCTCTCTTGAGCATCCTTCTTAAAGCAAGAAGAAAATTCTCTGCTGGCGGAGGAAAAAAACCTCACGTAGTTTTAAAACATGAAATTAGTTTTAACAGCAAAACCTCACTATTTGAAAAAATTCTTTGTGAGTTCCTTAATAAGCCAATTAATTCTTTTGAAAACCAAATTAAAGATGATGCTGTGATTCTAGTTTTAATGAATGAGAATATTTAAAATGTGTCTTTTTTTAAAGATTTTTAAAAAATTTATTTATTTGACAGAGAGAGAGAGCACAAGCAGGGGGAGCAGCAGGCAGAGGGAGAAGCAGGCCCCCCACTGAGCATGGAGCCGACACGGGGCTCGATTCCAGGACCCTGGGATCATGACCTGAACCGAAGCCAGACGCTTTAACAAGTGAGCCACCCAGGTGCCCCTCAAAATGTGTCTTTTCTATATGTACTTCAAACTTCCTCTAAAATAGAAGTTCTGGAGGCTTCCTGTTAAAGATGGTGGATTGAACACATACACATACCACTGCTTTCTCCACAAGTCCCATGAAGAGGAGAGTAAAGTGTTAAAATACATGAAAACATAAAGATAAAGAATGGAAGAGGAGATGACCGTATTTTGGAAGTGGAAAAACAACTGACGCATCTTCAGTGGTGGCAAATCCAAGGAAACAAACTTGAGCCCAGGTTGAGAGGGCAGAGAAGCAACCCAGCTGTTATGGCCAAACCCCCAAAGTAAGCAGTTGATGACAAGGGTTACCATTGAATATGGGCTGGTGGTGAAGCTGAAAACAGAGGAATTCACTGGAAGTCTGTTAGAAACAGTTACATCCCTCGATCCCTGCACCAGGCAACTGCCCTTCCCTTATCTGGGAAGAAGACTCAGGATTTATTCTCTGGAAAAGATTTAGCAGAGAGTCTTTCTGGGGGACTCCAGGCATAGGTTAGGTCAGGGTTCTGTACTGAAAACAGGGATATTAAGTCAAAGCTTACACTGAATGTTAAAACCCTACAGCCTTCTTCTTCCTCAGTTCTGAACAATGATAGCCAGGTGTCTACTCTGCAGGCAAGAGTGGAAAATGCTTTTCTGGAGCTTTTGATTAATCCAAGAGAAAAAAAACTCAGGGATGATGATGTCAGAAGCTCTCCAGGAAAAGAGAGAAAGGATGAGAAAATTAGAGAATCAGTTCACAGGGTCTGATATTTGAATATAAGTTCCAGAAAGAAGAGAAAAATCAAAGAGGAAATTGTTCCCAAAACATCAGTCCAAGAAAATGTCCTCGAGCTGAAGAGAACTGCTTTCCAGGTTGAAAGACCTATTGAGTACCCACCACGAAGGGTCAAAATAGACCCACACCAAATAACATTCAAGAGATTTCAGGAAATGGAGGAAAAGAAATGAATAAAACCTTCTGGAGAGAAAAACACTGGATTCAAGTAAAGGATCAAGAATTAGAATAGCGTTGAACTTCTCAAGAGCAACACTGTTGACCACTGAAAAATTCCTCCAAAATTCTGAAGGGAAATAATTTCCAGTCAAGAATTCTATATTCAGTCTAACCTCAATTAGGTGTGAGGGAGAATAAAGGCATTTTCAGATTTGTGATGTGTCAAAAATATAACCCCCAAGCACCCTTTCTCAGGAAACTACAGAAAGATGGATCCATGAAAAACAGGAGAAGAGACCAGGCAAGGAGAGGTCATAGAAGCCACATAAGAGGAGCTCTACCCCACTGGAGGTCGAGGAAGTCTGTATGATGGTGGAGAGGGGAGATGGAGGACAACACTGGACTCCCCAGTCAGAATGCTCTGGAATGGATATCGCTAAGAAAATGAAATGGAATGTGTGAAAACCAACCTAGAAAAGACTTGAAAAATTGGGAGAGGATTTAAGTTGGCATTCATTATCAATTCATAGAAAATTAATCAATGGAAAAGATAATTATTATTTCTAAAAAAAACCAAGATACTGTTCAAGAAAGGAAACAGAATTCTCTTACATGGTTCAGCTATGGAGAGTCATAAAATTGTGATGATGTAAACACCAAATACTGATTTAACGAAAGTTAGTGAAGTGTCCTACTAGAAGGATGGTGGCACAGGAAGCATATGGAGGGGAGCAGTTGCCTAATCCCCATCTTCCACAGGAAGAATTCAGCTGATAGTGACTGACTAAAAATGGAAATTCAAGGAGTAGCCCAGGGGTCAGTAAACTATGGCCCACATGCCAGCCACCTGTGTTTGTAAATAAAGTTTTATTGGCACACAGCCACACCCGCTTGTTTACATATGGTCTGCGGCTACTTTCATGCTACAAGGGCAGCATTGAATAACTGCAACAGAGACCATATGGTCCTCAAGGCCTAAAATATTCACTAGTTTACTCTTCACAGGAAATGTTTACCAACCCCTTGTGTAGCAAATGCCTCTAGAAGTTTGGAGACAAACACCAAAAGAAACAAAAAAAAAAATCTGAAAATTGGGTGGCTGTTTTTCTTTATAAGGCACATAGAACTATCTGACACTTCAAATGAGGTATATGTTTAAATGTAATTGAAATACTTCAATTAAAAATACAAGCTAAATAAAGATAGAGTGTTAATATAATTTATTAGAGGTTCCAGACAGTTTTTCCCAGGGGATGGCAAAAAAACATTAAAGAATTGCCTCTGTTTGGGGTGCCTGGGTGGCTCAGTCGGTTAAGCATCTGCCTTCGGCTCAGGTCATGATCTCAGGATACTGGGATGGAGACCTGCATCAGGCTCCCTGCTCGGTGGGAAGCCTGCTTCCCCCTCTCCCACTCCCCCTGCTTTTGTTCCTGCTCTCACTATCTCTCTCTGTCAAATAAATAAAAATCTTAAAAAAAAAAAAAAAGAATTGCCTCGGTTCTTTTACAAAGTCTTCTGTTTTGGTTTTTGAATATCTTATTTGCTCAAAATCCAATTTCCTTCTTTGAGTCAACTTTATTCTCTTTTGCCTTTTTATTTTTAGTTTTGGTTAGAAACCAAGGCAAGAAGTCAAGCATTAGGTTTTAAATGAGTCCTTCCTCTTCTACAGTTTGAATGCATCTGGGGAAGGGAAGTTGCAGATTTGTAGAGTACCACACAATCCACAAGTCCAGAGAATTAGCTAAACAGATTTTACTTTACTCAGGCAAAAGTGATCTCAAATTTTCTTCAAACCTCAATTTATTTATTTTAAAAGGATGGAGCCAAGACTCACATTCCACCCATTGATCACAGTTGGTGACATGCTTCCTTCCTAATGTAATCTTGAAATGGCAGAGCATCCATAATTAATCTAGAGGTAAGCCGTCTTAGCCATTAAACAGGATTCCAATTTAGTAGCACTTTGGGTTTTGTCCCAGAAATCTTAAAGGTCATTTTCTATCCACTGCTTTAGGATAAACAATGACACTTTCCAGAAAATATGTTTTTCTTATATGCACAATGCCCAGTAATATATTGATATTATACTCTGGACATGATGGCAAGTATTTCTGTTCTTAAGTCTGAGATGTGAAAAAGAAGGAGCTGTTCTCACTATTATGTCAGGTTAATACTTATGACCCTACTCAGCAGAAATTTAAGTTGCAACGGTGCCAATCACTGAAGCTTAGAGACCCAGTGAGACGCATGCATGCTGAGTCAGCTGGCCATCTCTACAAGCTTCTGGGGGAGGACATTCTGTCTGCCAATTCTCAGTGTGTTGGCCATCCACCTTCCCTTCTGTGCTTTGCTATGTCACTTAAGTGTGTTCAGCAAGTATTTACTGAGTACCTACTGTGGGCTTAGTTCTGGGTGAACCCCTGTGGTGAACACAAAGATGGCTTAGATGACAACATTCTGGAAAGACATGACAGGTACAAATGAAATTGGTAAATAACAGGGCAGGGCCACAAAGGGTCATGTGATAGCCCAAGTGGTTGAGGTGACATGTGCTCTAGGAGCTAGGAGTGGCTAAGGGAAGAGATGGACTTCAGTGTGGGAACCGAAGGCTGGGCTTACCTACTTGGGTGGTGAAGAGAAGAGGGGAGGTGCTTTCATTTTGAGAGGCCAGGTATAGAGGCAGTAGTAAGCCTGGGGCATGGCTGAAGGGCCACTCATCATGGATGGAGAAGAAGCTCGGAATTCTAGCCACAGTGATTTAATACCAGAGATTAAGTTTTTGCCCAAATTCCATGGCCGGTGGTAGAGTCTGAATTCTAATTAAATAATCTTCTGATGCTAAGTTTATTCTTTATGTGATATATAGAGTCATCCATTGGGAAGATGGACCAATTAACAGGCCACCTGTTATCTCTAAGAGTGAGCTCATTGGCCTCATATTTATAATTAATATGAAGACTATCCCAGCGTTTGGTTGTTACAAAAGTGAGGAAGGTTTGCATCTCTAGATATAAGGGTAAGAAGATGAGATAGTTGTGAATAATGGTTTTGGATTCCTGAGAGAGGTCAGCCCTGGAGGTACAGACTGAGAAGGCTTCAGTGCAAGGAGAACAAGAGGTGGCTGAGGTCACTGGTGGGTGACCAGTTCCAAGGTCATTGTCCACAGTGAAAGAGAAGAAAGCCAAGGTGGGAGCCCATGGTCAGACCAGATTTTAAGTGTGGGCAGAGGAAGAGGGCTCTGGAGAGAGACTGTGTAAGGGCAAACAAATGTGGAAAAACCAGGGAGGAGAAGTATCAGAGAAGACCAAGACAGAAATTTTCAATGGGGATGGAAGTTCAACCGGAGCTCACTCTGCACAACTTCTGGAGTTACCAATCTAGATCCCAATCGATGTGGGTGGTACCCCCGGAAGTCAACCAATAAGGTGGCTCCTCAGGTCCACAGAATCAAGTGCTAAGGGAGAGGCAAAGATAAGATGGAAAGGTATCCATTTGGTTTAGTAATTATGAGGCAATTGAAGGCATTAGCGAGGGTGATTTTTGTGGAATGATGGAGGAAAGATAATTTGGGGGGGTGTTGAGGAGTGTCTGGGAAGGGAGGAAGCATAGATGGTTCTCATAAAACTAGTGGATGATGGGTAGGCAGTAATTAGAAATACATCTGGGGTCTGGACGTGTTTCGTGCCCAAGAGAAGGAGCCAACAGGCACATAGATGGAGAGAAGTCCTGGAGAACAAGGGAAGAAATGAGCTTCCCCCATCCTGAGGACAGAATAGAAAATGGTATGTGGTGGCGGGGATGAAAACTGTCCCAAGGAGTTTCTGACTGGTGGCTTTTACTTATGTGGGAAGAAGCAGGTGAATAATCAGATGAAATGAGGGACAGTGGTGGATACGAGCTTGAGGAGAACAGAGAAATCATGGAGAAGGAAAGGGGGTGTGGTGATGGGACTGGGGGAGAGTCGTCTGGAAGGCCAAGCTGAGGCCAGCATGAAGAAACTGTTGGGAGGGTGGGGATCGTGGGACAGAGGAAAGACTGTGAGCAAGTTTGCAGGTCCTCAGAGACTATAGAGAATTAGAAGAACACAGCAGTGACCAGGACACCTAGAACATGTTAGCACCAGATGGCAAGGGCCTCAAAGGTGGAGGAATTTTTATGTCAAAGCAGAATTACTGTAGGGACACTATACTGGGAAAGTGGAAAAATACCAACCTTCCTTACATTTTCTACCTGAACGATGAATCACTTCCATTTCTGAGCTCAAGGGAAAATTTTGTCTTTGGGACAAAGCAAAATTTCAATGGTGGGGGGGGGGACATTCTGTATGTATGTTGAAGGTGTATGGGGGCTCAATGACCATGGGATGGAGGGTTCCAAGGGTACAGGAGAAACTGTTAGAAGGGAAGGCCACTTTGGGAGGCTGAACTGGGGCAGGATGGGCAGGGAGTAAGTGTAGAGTACTATGGTATGAATTTTAACATCCATTCGGTTCTAGAGTTCATGCATCATGCTCTCTATTTAATTTGCTCCTTCCTTAACCAGGTCCAGGTCTTCATGGGTCTTAATCCACATCTACACCTTTGCAGAGTCCCCCCTGCTGGTCGCATAGCCTCCAGAAGCTCTTGGTTTAATTCATTATGGACATTACTACTGGATGGATTTTCTAACAGCATCCTTTGTATGTTCCCTTGCCTGTTTTTCTGCCTAAGAGAAAGTGAGCCCCAAGAAGGAAGGTTCTGGGCCTGTCATGGCTGGAGTCCCAATGTCCAGCATGGGGACTGGCAGTAGGAGTTCTCATACGGTTTGCTGACTCATGGTGGGCAGAATCTTGGAGCTATAAGGAGGTCAGGACCAAGTCAGCTAGTCTATGTCTTCATTTTGCAGAGGAGGAAGGCCTGGTGTTATGAGGCAGAAACTGATTCAGGCCACATGGCGAGGGTGTGGATGGGCCAGGCCTTCTCTGTCTTCCCACTCAGACTCCCTCAAAGTCTCCCTGGGTCTTGTTCCGGGTTTCCTCACCGGGTCACAGGAAACTTCTACCACCACCAGTCTCACCTCCTCACTGTTCCGTGGACCCTGGTGTGCTAAGGTCTGCTTACCTGTGCACATACCATTCCAGCATGGAACCCAAATGGATGTCTGATGCTTTCTAAATGAATGTTGTCCTGTTCTATCTCCACAAAGCTGGACTCCACGTTTCTCTTCTATCCCTCCTCCGAGCGACACATATTCCTTTTTTAATCACCAACTGGGTACTTGGACGATTAGCTACTATTAGTTTATCTTTTCATTCATGCATCCCGTATCTCCCCAACTTGGTGCTGTACCCATGAGGATGGAGGGAGTGTTGTAGACAGACAGACTTGCAGAGTTGAATGTATCCTCGGAAACCATCTGTTCCAACACATTTATTTCACAGATGGTATCACTGAGGCCCATAGGAGGAAAATGACTCCATAGTCTTTCTTTTTAATTGTATTAAAAGATACATAATTTAAAAATTTACCGTTTTAACCATTTTTAAGTGTACTGTTCAGTGGTACTAAGTTCATTCATACTGTTGTATAATCATCACCACCATCCATCTCCAGAACTTTTTCAACATCCCAAACTGAAACTCTGTCCCCTGGAAATGACTTCTCCCCTGCTCCTCCCTGCAGCTGCTGGCACCCACCATTCTGCTTTCTGTCTCTATGAATTTGACTACTCCAGGTACCTCATATAAGCAGAAACACAAAATATTTGTCCTTTTGTGACTGGCTTATTTCACCTAGTATAATGTTTTCAGGGTCTGTCCATGTTATAGCTTGTGTCAGGATTTCCTTCCTTTTATGACTGAATAATATTCCATTATATGGATAGACCATCTTTTGCTTATCCATTCATCCACTGGTGGACATTTGCATTGTTTCCACCTTTTGACTGTTGTGACAGTGCTGCTGTGAGCATTGGTATACAAAATGCCCAAGTATTTGCTAAATTTTTTTAATGATCTTTTTTTCCTGCCTAGCATAGTATCATACACAGACTAGAAATTCAGGAAAAAATTTTTTTGATGATGATCATCATCATAGCCAGCCCCTGAAACGTCCTGGGGAGAGGAGATTTAAACCAATGAAACAAAAGACCATCATTCTGTAATTTAGCTAATAAACTAATGCTTTCCAAATGCAATCAATATTTAATCAAAATACACAGGGACCATGAAACTGTGGATTTTCTTTTTACACGTGCATTTATCTTCTCTCCTGTGTCTCTATGTACTTTCCAGAGAGTAGGAAATCTGATCCAGAACTTAATTTCTCCCTGACGTAAGGCCATTCTCTGGAAACTCTTGGAACTAGGCCACCTTATGAAACCATAAGGTTTTAAAATTCCAATGTCAAGGATTTCCTTTGGCAAATCTCATTTAGCACTTCTCCAGCTGAATTGCAAAAGAGGACAATTCGGCAAAGATGTAGGAGCAGCTTTTCCCTTTCCCCTTCCTGGCAGCCTTTCTTTCAAGATGTGTGTCTTTGAAAAAATCCTTTATTTCTGTGCAGTCCTCTCAAGGTAAATCCAAGGACAAGGGCCTTTTAGTAAGAACCTTGAATACAGGGGAGATTTTTTTACCTCCTCACATCAGTCTATCTATATTCAGTATCAAATCAATTCCTTTGGTGGTTCTTACTATTAGCTTACCAAAATGTGTTTAAATCCTGTTTCTTCCCTAATAAATGGAAAAATATTCCCCTGCCAACTGTTCACAACATTGCTGTGTTTGTCAGGAGCTTGTTAAACTAAAACATGACTAGGCAAAGACTAATAATCATATTGTGCATTTCTGGAGCACATTAAACTTTCAAATTGGGCCTAACATCCAGTATTTTTCTTTTCTTTTTTTTTTTTTTTTAAAGATTTTATTTATTTATTTGAGAGAGAGAGAACGAGAGATAGCACGAGAGGGAAGAGGGTCAGAGGGAGAAGCAGACTCCCTGCCGAGCAGGGAGCCCGATGTGGGCCTCGATCCCGTGACTCCAGGATCATGACCTGAGCTGAAGGCAGTCGCTTAACCAACTGAGCCACCCAGGCGCCCCAGTATTTTTCTTGATCTGTGAAATGATGCTGTAGAGGCAATCAGGCCAGTATTGTTACGAGGCTGGTGGAACGGGGCAGAAACCCAGGCCCAAGGGAGGGGACGTGCTGAATGAAGGTCACACACAGTGGTGCTCACCACAGTGGTAGAGGAGAAAAAACTGTTGGTGGCATTTTTGAAGCAGGCGGTCCCCCAAGTGCTCTGTGTCTCGTGTGGAAAGACAGCACATTCTGAGTTGGCTTTGCCACACTCCTCCTCCTCATACCTCCCTGTGGGCCAGAAAAATGGCCTCCTTTAGCTCCTCACACACCACACACTACACCTTCCCCTTCCCTTGCTTTTCCTCTCTTCACTCATTCTTTTAAAGGAAAAAAAATTATATATAAAATATAAATAAATAAATGTGTGTGTGTGTGTGTGTGTGTGTGTGTGTATAAATGTTTAAATAAATAGTTCTTCAAGGGTTGTTAGGGATAGTTATGGTTTTCTATGCTCTGCCCCCTACCTCCCTTCCCTGGAAGCATTTTTAACCCTTTAGGCTGACCTAAAAAGGTACCTCCATATCTCCAAATGACCTAGTGAAACTTACAGTTTCACGATGTTTCCTTTTCTGGCATTATCTGTTGAGTTATCAATATGGAAAATGAGGGCTTACCTTCCACAAGCACTGTTCATCTCTCCTTTTAAAGTAGGTAGACTGTGATTTTGGTTAGATCCATATTTAGTATTTATGTTATTAACAACATGTAAATGCCATTTATAGCTAAGTCATATTATTTCCTATAATTACTTTTTTTTCTCTGCAGCTTTAGCTTTTCCTGGGATTTTTCTTGTTTTCTTTGTTTGATTTTCCTTTGGTGATTTTATAACTGTGCTCCTCCAACCCTTGATCTCTCAGGAGAAAGAAAAAAGCAGCCTTGAAAACTGGGAGCCAGTTGGGCACTCATGGTTAGGTCAGCGTGTTGTTCTGTGGAACACAAACCATTTCACAGGACATATCAGGCAAGGGCACTCTGTGACCTTCATAGGCTGAGGCAAAGATGAGGTCACTCCAGTCTTGGTTCAGCTCAAACAGATGTCCAAACCACAAAAATGGCCAAATATACCGCCTTCCTGCCTAATACCCATAAGTGTTCCTTCTTTACCAATTACACACTTAGCCCTGCCTTGTTCCTTTTACCTTCTAGCTGAAAACATGAAGACATCCGATCACAGAACTATCCCTGGTTCCTGACAGCATCCAGTCCAGAGCAAATGCCTGCTTCTTTGAACCATTCCCCAGATCACTGAACGCAGACCCAAGCCCTATCAGAAGCTCCAGCCATTCCCTAGGAGATGCTCCCAGTTCTCTGGGTTGTGCAATCTGCCTTGCTGCAAACCCAAAATTGTTCTAGTACCAGTGCATTCCTAGAGGTCAATGGCTGTAACGTAGCTACTGGGTGCCCTCAATGTTTATCTGAGAGCCTTGATGCCTTGGATGGGGGAACCCTCAACTCACTAGTTCTGGTGGGCATATTTCAGACCCCTTTTATCTCTGGCTGTTCGAAGTATTGCACTGCCCAGGGCTGGGAGGAAGATCATGCTGAAATGAGCCCCAGCATTTTGTTGAGGTCCCCCATTTGAGGAGTTTTCCCTCTCTCCTTCCTCCTGCCTTCCTTCTTCTTCTCTTTCTTTCTTTGGTGTTGTCATACCCCCACCCCCATCCCTAGGAAGAGCAGTGATTTTTAGGTATCCGATCAGATTTTGATTGTTCTTTGGGGAAGGTGTTTTCCAGTCTTCTAATGTCTGTTCCCATGGTCTGTTTGCTTCTCGTGAGTGCTATTTGTTTATAAGAGAAGAAAGGCTACAGGGAGACAAGGTAAGTCTGCTCTGGAGCCAGCTCCAGGGGCCAAGGAGTTCCAAAGGTCTTCAGGCAAACTCTGACTTGGGTCACTATGTCAAAACCTTGTAAGAACTTCGTCATCTGTCTTGTCTTTGTGTCCCTGAGAACTGCCTTGTTTAGATTAGTCTTGCTGGAATTGGAAAGTATTGTCTGATCTCCAATTTCTGATGACTGGAGATCATGACCTGAGCCAAAGGCAGACACATCCAACGACTGAGCCACCCAGGTGCCCCTAAATTCTGTGATTTTTAATTAATTCAGAATTGGTACAAGAGCTCTTTTGTTTACCCAAACTGATCATCAGAAAGTGAGTTTTCATCTTCCTAGAGTTACCATACATAAAAGTAGTAATGCTTAATTATTATTTTGAGGTTAATTATGCATAAGCTTTATAATGTTTAATTATGTAGATGCTTAATGAGTGTATTTCATTAATGAGTATATAATACATTGGTGAATGAATTAAAAACAATAACTTTTTTTAAATTTAAAAATGATTTTTCTGCCTTTTTGCAGAGACGGGTACCAGTGTGCCTTTGAGAACGGAGAGATCAGGCAGTAAACCTGGATGACTAGCTTGCAAAGGGGGCTTTCTGGGGAATGAGGCACAGCATAGGCTTTAGAACAATTGGAAGCACCTCTGCTCTTTCCTTCCCTCTCTGGACCCAAGGAGCTTGGGCCCTAAACCTGAAACTTGAAAGCACTGAGAATCCTAAATGTCAATACAACCTTCAATCATGTTCAAGTCATGACTTCTCCTTTTTAATGAGTAACGAGGCTGCCTTTAGGCTTTTTTTTTTTTTTTTTGAATGTCTTAGGAACGAGAGGATGAAAAATGGGAGATGGAAATCCTCACCCATCGTGCCAATGTTTTGTATTTTTGGGTGAAATCCGCGGGACTGCATCTCAAAGGTTACTAACGTGCCTCTGCAGTTGGCTATTGGTCAATTCTCAACCTGTCTCCTTATATATCCCCAGGAGGCTGAGTAGCTTTGACCACCTAGTGTGCCAAGTTGCTTGCATCTATTACCAATAATTTGATAACGAACCCCCAAAACTCAGAGACATGGCTGTATACCAGAAGTCATCTTGCTAGTTAGGCTGTTGATTGGCAAGTCAAACCCAATTCTGACTGACCTTAATAACACAATTGTTTTTTCCTTCAATGTCTCAGAGAAAAATACCACATTAAAGGCAGGTTTGTGTTTGTGCAAAGCCCGTGCATACACGTGTGCACACGTGTGTGTATTGAGATGGTGGTGAAGAGTTAGAAAGAAAAATTGAGGTCATTTTTTTCTTAAATATGCTTGTCAATCATGTTGGCCATACCACTGTCTCCATTAAATACCCTCTACTCACATCAGAATTTGGGAGAAATATTATGCAAATAAAAAAGCTACTTGGTTAGTGTAGATGGCTGAGGCAATTATAGCCATCTGCTACCTGTTAGCCCAGCATGTTCCATCTGTTACAGAGCTCCCATCTACCAAAGAGGGAACTCAACGCGGTGTAGATGAAGCCGCTGAGACTAGGTGTTGGGGTCTGGAGGGAGGGATGGGAAGGCAGCTAGATGATTTTCTCTGGTCCACCCAACAAGTGTTTGGCTTTAGGTAGTGGCCGGGGTGCCCTGCGGTGTCCTCTGCATCACCAGCTGACTCACGAGGGTGTTGCTATATCACTGCAAACATATTTTTAATCAGAGGCACATGTTTTCATCGGTGAAAACTCATCAGCTTTACCCTATCTTGGACTTCAAATGAAATGTAGAACTTGGGAGAAATTTGGGTTTTCTACACCATGTCCACAATTAATCAGAATATCTAAATTGGTTCGAACATAAAACTGCGACAGTGTCTTCTTGGTCTGCGGCATTTAACAAACTTCCTCTTACCCTAATAGCTCAACCAGGTCCTCTTCTCTTTGTCCTCCTGGCCAAGAAGAAAAAAAAAAATCCTCCTTCTCAGCTTTCACACTTACAGAATTTTGAAAACTTCCTTTTGTGAAAACCTGTCTTATGTAAGAAAGTAACTTTGCTTCTGGGTTTTCCTGGCTCTTAACTAGTGCCAACCTGGGGCATGTTTTTTCTTTTCTTCTCGGGCTAAAATATGAAATGTTGACCTTACTGCTTCATGGCATTTTCTTCACCGTCCAGGAACCATTGCATGGGGATCAATACAGTAAAAGAGGATTTAGTGCTACTTCTTCTGAGATGTCAAAGGCTGTTTTTTAGTGCTCTTCTGGTCTTAAAAAGTCTCTATCTCAAATAAAAGTTATTTACACACTTCTGTTATTACTGTGCACTCCCTTTTCTAACTCAGCCTCGTCCTGGAGTAGGTATGGCCTCTCGCTACCAAGCTCCAGCTTCTGCATCCAGTGGAGATCTTGAAGTACTGGATGGTCCCAAACCCTCATCTCCATGACCCTCAGCACTGTCAGAATACTTAAGTCCCAGGATCTACATTCACACAAATGTAAAATCTGGCTTGTAGTGTCCATTTTATGAAAGGGAGCTAAAGAAGGCACTAAAGAAACACCAAATCTACTCTTCTATAAAAGTCAGTTTAGGTAATAATTCTCCTTTGTCCAGCCACAAAAAAAATACCCTCCTGGGTATAAACCTAAGATAGCTGCTAGAAAAGGTTCTCTGAACTTCAGTGACTGATGGTCCTCAGAGAAGAGACAGCACTGCATACTGACATATTTATCACGTGCGTTTAGAGGCAGGATAGCCCTGGAGAAGGGTTTTGTAGAGAAGTGAGCATGAATGCCAATGTGAGTAATGCGCTTGACATAAAAGACTGGAATGGGACCCAATTACAGTGGGAAGTGAGCCAGTGCTTTAATGAATCCACCGTGGGAATGTAGCGTACAGGTGCCATCTGCATGCAAGATAGGAGGTGATGGGCTTGTCTGTTGCTCACACCTGTGGAATGCATTGTACAAAACGGGATCACTATCATTCTTCAATGACAGTGTCAACAAAGCAAACAAGGATTCTCATCCTTGCAAACTGGATTTAGTTTTCATATCCCTGTCCTTCACAATGGGAATCAAAATATAGGGAGTGTGGAAAATCATAAAAAATGTCTTGCAGATTTATTTTTTTTTCTTGCAAGCATTATAGAGAAATATTTTAGGGTTAGAATTTGCAGAGGAATAGAGCAGGTAATCAGCTTGAACTTTCTGTGTGGTCTCTCTACCATGTGACAGAGGGTTGGGTTCTGATTTCTAAATGTTTAGGTACAAGCTGTTACATATAATGATTTTTTAAAAGCAAGAAACATTTTTAGCCCAGTTAAAAATTATTTTTTGCTCTCTTCTCTTCTATTGAAAGCTTAAATTTCATATCTATCTTCTAGAATACTTAGCCTAGATATATAAAAAATATCATATTACTCAATTATATTGCTATTTAAAAAATCTAGGATGCTGTGAATACTTAAACGTGTTTTTTATTAATTGAGAAAATAAATTCATTTATGTTCTGCATATAACACTGGAAACAGATTCCGATTATAACATGCACAATAAATTTTCGAATGCCACCTGAATTTTCATCATTCTTAAGAGAAGTCATCTTAAAAAGCAATGTGGCATGTCATCAAAGGAAGGCACACCTCTGACAAAAATAACGTATGATTTGAAATGATGATGTGGAAGTGGGTTCACCAGCAGGTGCTCCTGATGACCACATACGTGTGTGCGGGGAGGGAATGTCTGCTCCCAGCTGCCGCCTCCTCCAGCAGCATCTGTCTGTGGTGTGCCTCCTCTGGTGAAGAGCGCAAGCAAGGAACCTGGCTTGTGGAGTGACATGTGGCAGACGGCAGAATGATTGGCCGTTTGGGGGCCAACTGTGTTTGCCGACAGCAAGGCTGGTCTCTTGACCAATCCTTGGTTTGTGTGCGTGCGTGCATGTGTAATTCATCATTTTGTTTCCAAGAATGAATGGAAGTGAGGGGACTGCACCACGTGTCAGTTTTCTGAGCGAGGGTTAGTGAGAGTGTGTGTAAGAACCGTCCGTGGATGGGCTGGGCTTCCATTCGCTGGACCCTGGTGGAGGACTGCTTCAGATCTCTGTTATTTCACCCTGGGGGTAGGAATCTGTTTCAAAAACTCTCATGATGGGGCACCTTGGTGGCTCAGTTGGTTAAAGCATCTGCCTTTGGCTCAGGTCATGATCCTGGGGACCTGGGATTGAGCCCCACGTCGGGCTCCTGGCTGAGCCGGGAGCCTGCTTCTCCCTCTGCCTCTGCCTCTTCCCTCTGCTCTCTCCCGAATAAATAAATGAATCTTAAAAAAAAAAAAAAAAAAAAGGAAAACTCTCGCGAGCACTGTGCCCGTTACATGTCAGAGTGACCTGTGGTCTTGTCATTGGGGTCACCTCCCCCGCAGGAAGCAGATTGGTTCTGCTCCTGAAGGGCAAGCCTGGGTCAGCATTCACCCTTCCTCCCACTTTAGTCCCCTCAACCTTCTTCTCCCAGAAAAGGATCATTGTCTCTCCCCTAAATCCCCCCATGATGGCTCCTTCAGCACAGCACCAGGGACCCAGCCACCTTGTAGCCACTTGGGGACAGCTGAGCTGATAGAGTCCTCCAAGGTCACCTGGTGTGGAACATGGGGCACCTTTGGGAGATCGGGGCAATCAAAGGGAACACATCCTTCAATCTCTGTTCAAGTCTCTTCTCTTGTGTCTTTAAAATACAATATACAATAAAGTGGGGGTCTTTCTTCTTTTGTTGTAGAAGAAAATATTTTCATCTGTTCTTATTAAAAAGTCAAAATAAAACGAACAGGAAGTTTCAGATCCCTATGCCAACAGGTCCCTATGCCAACTTCAAGCATATAGTGGTTGTACAAGAAATATTTGCTCATCACTTATGAATTGTGGCTTAGAGTCATTTCTCTAAACCTTAAAAGTGTTCACTTCTTGGTGGAAAGGTTTCGTAGATACCTCAAATGAAAAGGCTATGCTTGACTCTTTTGGATAGGCATCAGGAGAAACAAATACAACAATTTTCAAAAAGAGATAAGGACTATTAAGTAACATGTAATCTGAAAAGACCCACAGAATGTGCAAAGCCATATTAATTATTAGTGTCATTTTCCCTCTCTGATTTAATAATTTTACATTATCTTAAAGAGGATATATGCATATTTGTTAAAAACTGGTTCCTTTGACAACCTAAGTGTCCTTTGACAACCTAGGTTTGTGAATGAATGGATAAGAAAGATATCAAATACATACATATAGATTATATATAATGGAATACTACTTAGTCATAAAAAGGGATAAAACCTTATCATTTGTGACAACATGAATGGACCTAGAGAGCATTATGCTAAGTGCAATAAGTCGGACAGAGGAAGACAAACACCATAGGATCTCACTCACATGTAGAATCGAAGAAACAAAAGACCAGACAAAACAGAAACAGACACACAGGTACAGAAAACAGCAGGAGGTTGCCATGGGGAGGGTGTTGGGGGATGGGTGACGTAGGGGAAGGGGGTTAAAAGGTAAAAACTTCCAGTTATGAGACAGATAAGGCACAGGGATACAACGGACGGTGTAGGGAATATAGTTACTAATATGTAATAACTTGGTATGGTGACAGATGGTAGCTAGATTTATTGTGGTGATCATTTTGTAATGTATATAAATGTTGAATCACTACGTTGTACACCTGAAACTAATAGAATCTTGTATGCCAATTACACCCCAATTAAAAAAGTAACAAAACAAATTGCTTTGGAATTAAGATGATTATAAGCATGAGTCAGGAAAAGGAGGGCCAACCCAGTACACAGGATGAAATGAAAACACTTAACCGGAGGCACCAAGCTTGCCGTCGACGTCAGCTAGTCAAAGAGCTGGGAGGTGCATACAGTTATGGGAAAAGTTGAACAACTGGTTTTCTTTACTGACCTCTGCCTCTTCTGTCATAGCTGTTCAAACTTAACTTCCTGATTCCACTCCCCCAATCCTACCCCCTGCCCCCAGCAAAATAAGGCTGCAATATCATCCAGAAAAAAAAAGAAAGAAAGAAGCTACTATCAAGCCATGAAAAGACATGGAGGAACTTGAAATGCATCTTGCTAAGTGAAAGAAGCCAGTGTGAAAAGGCTACATACTGTATGATTCTAGCCGTATGACATTCTGGAAAAGACGGTAAAAGAGTCAGCGGCCGCTAGGGGTGGGGGTGGGGAGAACAGTTGGAACATGAGGGATTTTTAGAGTAAAGCATCATAACAGGACACATGTCATTACCCACGTGTCAAACTCTACAGAATGTGCGACACAAAGAATAAACCCTAATATCAACCATAGACTTTAGCTAATAATATTGTACCAATATTTGTTCTTCATTTATAACAAGTGTACTACGTTGTGGCAAGTATACACGTCCAAAAATAAGTATGATATGGTAAGGAGACTATGTACGCATGTGGGGACGGTGGGGGCGTGATAGAACTTTCCATACTTTCCCTCAGTTTTCCTTTTTTTAAATTTTGTAAAAGATTTTATTCATTTGAGAGAGAGAGAGCACAAGCAGGGGGAGCAGGGGCAGAGGTAGAGGGAGAAGCAGACTCCCGACTCAGCAGGGAGCCTGACGTGGGGCTCGATCTCAGAACCCTGGGATCATCTCCTGAGCCGAAGGCAGACACTTCACCAACTGAGCCACCCAGGTGCCCCCCTTGAGTTTTTCTTAAGCCTAAAACTGCTAAAAAAAATGAAGTCAATTAATTACAAAGCTTAAGAAGCCTATAAAATCAAACCTTCAAACTATTAAGCTGCATGACAGTAAGTCACTTGCAAGGCTAGGTTACCTGGTTTGAAATTAGTTCTGTGACTTCATGTATACCTTATGTTGCTCTTAATTTTATATTAACAGATTTTAATTAAATAACCTTAGTATTTAAAAAATGAAAAGATTTTTACATGTTTTAGGGTTTGATTCCCATGACTAAAAATAAGAAAAATCTCTAAAAACTTAGTGTTTTAAAAAAGAAGAGTTAGGCCCCCCAAATTAATTCATGCATCGATTTGTGTTGAAGCTGTATTTATCTGAATGACTTGTCCTTCCTCCCCAGCTCCCACTGCACTTCTCGTATGAACACGGATTCTGAATCTAAATCTTTCTGTGGAGGGGAAGAAGAGAGGAGGGCACGGTGTTATCAGAGACCCATAGGATCCCCGTTTTGAAATGTCAAGTAAAAATACTTTGTCTCCCTCTCCCCAGGCCTTTGCTCTTTCATAAAACGAACACAGACAATCAACAGAGCTGCACAGAAACACTTGCTCTGAAATCCAGGCTCCACCACGGACGAGGGATCTGACTCGGCACCTGTCACTGTAAATTCTCTGAGACTCTCCCCTCATGTATCAAGTGGAGATTTAGGTAGGTACTTACCTGCAAGGTGAATTTACTAAGCTCTCAAGCAGACAGTGCTCCCTGTTTTATCTGTCTGGTTACTGTAGAGGAGACTGAAAGCAGGCCGTGAACTAGAGTTCACTCTGGTGATGGAGAAAAATGAAATAGGGATTCCTTTCTGACTTAACGACTTTGCTTCACCCCCTGAGTTCATACTTCAAATGCTAATTCCTCATGGATAAAAGATGGCATCAGAGTTTGAGAATGAATTCACCTGGGCAGAGAGGTGTGAATCATGCATTAAAAACCACTGAAAATTTCTTTAAGAAGATTAGCTCTCTCTTAGATAAATACACACACTGTATTGTTTTTAACAGCTATATATAAGAGCAGGAAAAAAATCTTATTAGGCCACAGAGTCTATCTCTCTTATTTCCAGAGCATGGAGGTGACACATTCTGGATTCAAAATCCAGCCATGTTTGCTATCAGGAAACATTAAAAGTCATAGGAAATATCTGTTGTAAACATTTAATGCTTCTTTCTGGGGTAGCCAAAGCAAACATTTGAATGTTTGAAACAGAAAACCCAGCAGACATTTTTCTATGGCTTCTCTGTCCTCTGTCAGCGGTTCCAGAAAAGTCTGCGAGGAGGCCAGCCTTCCCAAATGTGGTTATGAAGCTGGGGGAGAAATCTCCAAAGCACTGACTTCCTGGCCAACTCTGCTCCCATCCACTCTTCCTGGCATTTTCCTATTTTGTCTTTCCCAGTATTCAAATAAAGTGTGACCCGATTTCATCTCATTGTGTTTACCTTCAAGGCCTCCAAGGTTTAAATTGAAGGTCCTTAGCAAGATTATGCAAAGGATCTTTGTCATCCAGACTCCTTTCCCCAAAACATGCCATATTCTCCTTCCCAGGGTCCCAAGATACCGTGATGCCGAGCGGCAGCTAATCTGTGTGTGGCAGGAGACACCGTGAGATGTTGCAGCCCCAGAGGGGAAGATCAAAGTCCCCCTGGGTAACGCCAGTTGGACTTGTTACCCTACTTCACTAAGCAATAACGACTCTCAACTTCTGTGGGTATCAGATGTGACAACAGTTATGCACACACCTTTAAAACTGCCAAGTGCTGCATGAATACAACGTATGATCCTATTTACGTGACAGGGAGTTAAAAACCATATGGTGGGTTCTCATTATTCACAGCAGTTATGTTCTATAGAGTCACTGTGAGCACAGGATTGGTGAACACTGGACTATTGCTCCTAGGGGAAATACATGGTTAGGTTCCTGAGAGCCTCTGGGCACATTTCATCACCCAATCCATACACGACCTTGTTCTAGACGTGTGTGTGTTAAAGACACCTTATTTACTATATATTGTTGATTCATTAGCATTGAACTCCTAGCCAACAGTGCTAAAACTTAATGCTTACCAATGAAGCCTATCTAACATGCATATTTTGTCTGAAAAACACATCACGGCTGCCTTGCTTGGGAACAACAGCATTTCAGTACTACAGTTAGGTGACATTTTAAACAGTGAAATCACCAATTAAAAAAAAAAAACAACCTCACAAAAATGCAAAAACCAAAAACAAACAAACAAAAAAAACAACAACCAGATGGCACTAAATAGACCAGAAAAATGAGTTGTTAACAGCACGAGAGTGGAAATGAGAAGGAAGTGTTGCTTTATTCCAACCACCTTGGCTGGGAATGTGAGCACTGTCCTGCTCATGTTTGCAAAGACCACAAAAGTGCCACGAGCACTCCTTTTGGGTTAAAAATTTTAACAAGTAGGTGAACTCCCAAATATGAAATCTCTGAATAATGAGGATCGACTGTATGTACACAAGAAATTAAATTTTCTCTGTCTTCTGGAATACTTTTGGGTATTATAATAAGAGGAATTTTGGCTTTCGCAATGTTTGTTTATTTAGAAACAATTGGGTATACACATGTATGCTGTGTGTCAGGCAGAGACAGGTGATTTGGGACAGAAAGAGGTCCCCTGTTTTTGACAGTCTGGTTTGAGCAGATACTCAACATATCATGAATTTCTGTTTTCTCACTGCATTTTAATGATAAATGCCTTTTTGGGGTTGTTTCTGTTAATGAAAAATAATTTAACTTTGGAAAACAAGACAGAGAGATGATGGTACCAATGTGTTTTTCATTGAAATTTCTCAAAGTTTTCACTGCTTATTTTATTCTTTTTTTTGTTTTTTGTTTTTTTTAATAATAACTGGGTATTCAGGTCAGCCCTTCCTTTATTTTTATAAATTGAAAATCAGAGATCAGATGTAATTAACACTTTCTAAGATGGATTGAGCACTTACAATGTGCAAGGCTCTGTGACAGGCCCTTTACATTCCCGGTACCATTTCTAATCTTCACAACAAAGCGTGTGCCATTGGCGGGGGGGACCACTATTAGGAAACTGAAGCTCAGATATGCAGAAAACCTGCTGAGGCTCTTTAGCAGGTGGGACAGCTGGGATCCCAGGTGTCTGACACCACAGCCCGTGCTCTTAACCTTCACTCTGTGTAATCTCCTCTTCCAGTCTACACTTTGTTAAAAGATTTGCTTTTGCAGCTGTTTTATCTTGCTATCTTGTGTGTCTTTGGGTCATAATGAGATAATTATTAATCATATTTGTTTAAGACACATTTGAGTGACAAGCCAAGATGATTATGATATTGATGGTGTTAGCGTATTAAATCAGCCTGTTATGTGACCTTGGTCCAATGACTTCACCTTTGTGGGCATCGTTTTCCTCAGCTGTGATATGACAAAGTTTAAATAAATTATTCCTTAGGGCCTCCTATGATTCAACAAAGGTAATAATAATAATGAAAAATATCCCAATACATTTCTAAGAATGACAGTTGAAGGCAATTAAAAAAGAATGAGAAAGTAACCTTAAACTATAAGTCACTGGGCAGATTCCTTCCATGTAGATTTCCTTCAGCCTGGAGGAGATCTTGGGCATTAAGACAATGCTAAATTTTCTTTCCGACATGAAAAATTAGATATAATTGCTTCTCTTCAATTTTAATATTACTTCTCGCCGATCACTTAAACAACGTCTCTCATCAGTGTTTTACTTCTTCTTTAATCATTATAATGAAAGCCAAAGGCAACTAAGCAGAAATTTCAATTAACTATTTGCCATTTGTTCATTTATCAATTCTGCCGCATTCCACTCTTCGGATGTGGAGATAAATCACAGGGGGATAAGTTGCTCTCAGGGCCTGTCTCTGAAAGCAGTAGCTGGGAGATCAATGCACTACATTTTCCTCTGTGTCCATTTCTAGAAATGCATTATATTAGTCATCCCTTCAATAGCAACTCTAGGAGAACGACGGGATTCCAAGCGGTAAATCAGTATTTCATTCCTGTACGTTTCCTAATCTCCAGTGGCAGTGGCAGGAGAGTCGAGAGTGAACAGGAGAGATGCTGGTGCAGTCACCTCATGTCCTCCCTGTGTGTGGACCACCCTCCTGCCGCGTCCAGGGAGCTAGCGCCTGGCGGACTACCCACCATCCCAGGGATAAATGACTCCAGAGAATAGTGTGGACCAGGTCCTGCTTTACTTCTATTGCTTTTTAAAGATTGAAATTTGTATCGAGGTAGTAGTTGTAAAATCGCATGTTGTTGTACTAAATGATACAGAGAGTTCCCTGGTACATTTCGCCCAGTTTTTCCCAAGGAAATATTTTGCAAAACTATAGGGGAATGTCACAATCAGGATGTTGAGATGGATATAATTCACTGATGGTATGTGTATCATTTGTGTGTGTGTAGAAATTGTAAAATTCTTTCTTTTTTTTAAAGATTTACTCATTGTGAGGAGAGAGGGAGAAAGAGAGAGAATGTGTGAGCAGGGTGAGGGGCAGAGGGAGACAAGCAGACTCTCCGCTGAGTAGGGAGCCAGATACGGAGCTTGATCCCAGGACCCTTAGGTCATGACCTGAGCCAAAATCAACAGTCAGATGCTTAACTGACTGAGCCACCCAGGTGCCGCAAAATTGTAAAATTCTATACAATTTTATACCTGTGTAGGTTTGTGTATTCACCACCATAGTCAAGATCAAGAATAATTCCAACAATTCCTAAGAATTCCTCATGTTGCCCTTTTGTACCACCTCAGGCCCTCTTCCCTTCTGCCCCCGTCACTAATCACCAGCAACCAGTAATCTGTCCTCCATTTGTAAAATATTATCATTTCAAAAACGGACTCACTAGGTATGAACCTTCTGGGATTGGCTTTTTCCCCTCAATCTAATTCCCTAGAGATTCATCCAAGTTGTTTTGTGTATCAATAGTTTGTTCCTTTCGTTGCTTAGTGCACGTCCCTTTCCACGGTGTGGAGGTAACATTTGTGTTGTTTCTCAGTGGAATCATCTTTTCTCTTTTGCCTTTCTGAGCGGTGACCCATGACCTAAGCAACACCCATCTGCCTGCAGAGGGACTAGGGGGCAGAGACAGGAGAAGGTGGGATTTGCTCCAGGAAGTGCTCAGTTTCTGCAGCAGAGGACCATGCCTCAATGGAATAGTCTTGAATGTGTCCAACACGGAAGTCTTAATTTTATCCCCCAGTCCCAAAACTTTTTGTCTCCCAGTGTTGCCCTCAGTAAACGGCACCACCATTTACCTATCTATTCAGGCCCCACACTGGAGGAATCTTCTTTGACATCTCTTCCCTTCACCTACCACAGCTGATCCATCACCAACTCCTATGCGCTCTACCTTTAATATATTCTTATTCCAAATAATTCTCCATCGCTACCCCCACAATGGCTTTGGTACAGGGATCACCCTCTTTCACCTAGATTCTACAACTGGAATTTGACTGGTCTCCTCTGTCCATCTTGCCTTTCTCTTCTTCTGCTGCCCAACCGCTACAGTTAATATGGTAGCTTCCAATACATAAATCAGATCAAAGTCTTCTGCTTCCCATCTCACTTACAATAAAAGGCAGACTCTCCACAATGGTGTACAATCTGCACTATCCAGCTGCTGGCTAGCCCTCTAGCTTCGGGTATCCCCTACCACTCTGTCCCATCCTTACTGTGGTCCAGCCACACCACCTTTCTTGCTGTTCCTTGAGCAAGTCCAGCATGTCTCTACCTAACCTCCCAGCCTCTGCATTGCCCCTCGTGCTTCCTGGGATGCTTTCCCTCCAGGGGCCAACACATCGCCCTCCCTGGTGTCATCAGGCCTCTGCTTAAATGCAAGCTCCTCCGACAGGACTTCCCAGCCAGCCTAATACTCTCTACTGCTAAGCCCCCTTTATTCTTCTTGATAGCATTGATCACTAGCTAACATTTTATCAGACAGTTATCTTCTCCTTCTTTGTCCACGCCTATTAGAATATATGCGCCAAATAAAACTTTGCTGTTTTATTCATTGTTCTATCCCTATCACCTGCTATATATAAACACTCAACATACTTTGGGGTGAATAAATGATTTCCCCCAATTCCTTTACTCATACCTTTTAACCCATCAAGGACAAAGCAGGTCATAGAGTCTTCCTATGATAGAGACAGTACTCACCTGTCTAGCTAACACGGGGAAGACAGGAGGCTATTTCTTAGCTGTAGAGAATTTGATGAAAGGGAATGTGGTAGATTGTGTTAATGTCCCTAGTTCTTCCTCCACTGGGTCTGTGCCTCTGCTATGTCACTTTGCTTTTCTTCCTATGACGAAGCAGAGTCTTTCCCCTCTCCTCAACTCTGGATAGGCCCTATGACTTCCTTTGGACAACAGCATATTAGTGGGTGTGGCAAGACCAAAGGCTTGAAACGTGCTTGCATGAGTGGGCTTGCGCTATTGTGCCTCTGTTGTCGGCTCGCAGTGAGTATGCCCATGTTAACTACATGATCTCAGGAGAAAGGTGACAGTTGTACCACAGAGACCCTCAGCCCTTAGCTGACTCACACATTAGTGAGAAAAAATGATTGTTGTTTTAAGCCAATGTGTTTTGGAATTGTTTGTTACGTGGTTGTTGTTTTTTTTTTTTGTCAATAGCTACAGGACACAGGAAGTAAAAGCAAAGTGTTTATTGTTGTTGTTGTTTAAAGCCTGAAGCGAAATAAGTCAAGCAGAGAAAATCAATTATCATGTGGTTTCACTTATTTGTGGAACATAACGAATAGCAGGGAGGACATTAGGAGAAGGAAGGGAAAAATGAAGGGGGGGAAATCAGAGGGGGAGACGAGCCATGAGAGACTATGGACTCCGAGAGACAAACTGAGGGTTCTAGAGGGGAGGGGGGTGGGGGGATGGGTTAGCCTGGTGATGGGTATTAAGGAGGGCACGTTCTGCGTGGAACACTGGGTGTTATACGCAAACAGTGAATCGTGGAACACTACATCAGAAACTAATGATGTGATGTATGGTGATTAACATAACAAAATAAAATAAAATTAAATTAAAAAAAATAATAAAGCCTGAAAGGACTATGAGAGAAAGAAGAGACCCAGAGGGGCTAATCTTTGTCCAGAGAGCAGGAGGTGTGTCTATAAAGGGTGAGGAAGGGGACTGAAGGCAGGGGGCTTGTGTCCTGCTTCCCAATTTGGGGCTCAGGGGGAGACTGTCATGTAGGGGGTCTTGCAACAACATGGGGCAACCCAGCCTCACTAAGAGAGGGAAGAAGAGTGAGCCGGCAGCCCCTCAGTCTTATGAGGAGGGGACTCTGAGATAAAGCCAGTGATTTACCATTGAGGCTGCCTTGGGGGTGCTGACATCTGCCATGGGGAGGATGAAGGCCATGACAGAGACTAGGGGTCTGTCTCAAGTGAGAGCTGAGGGGACAGAGGAGGCAAAGGGAGCACGAGCGGGTGCTCCTCGGAGCACTGCATGAGTCAGACGGGGACTCTAAGTTCACCGACCACCGATTTTACCATCAGGATGCTGGGCTGGAGGCCAGCAGATGGCAGGTCGTGTGAACCCAAGGAAGGACAGCATGACCCTGGGACCTCCCTGTGATGGCGTCAGACACACACTTAAGCTGCCACATCCTGCTGCCCATCCCCATCTGTATTCTATATACCTGGTCACCATCTTCTAGAAAGAAAGCAGGGGACCGAAAGGCCACTGGAGAGACTGAACATTTTCATTCCAGAGGGACAGAGCACAACCAGAAGGGACTGTTGAAACAATCAAGCCAGATTCAACTGTAAGCTAGACCGGGCTTTCGTTTATTTGCCCTTGTTATCCAGAAGGAATATCAGATTATCATAGACAAACAAAGATGCTGCATTTCCTCGGCATGCCCAGGTTGTTTGGTGCATCACAACGTGAAATTCTGTTATAGCCACAGCAGCCTTCCGCTTGCTGACCCTGTAGCCTCTCACTCGACTCCTTGAAGCATTTTCACCCTGCAGGTGATGTTATCTTTCTAAAGTGTCAGTCTGATCAGCTTATTCTCCTGATTCAAAACAAAAAATCCTTCCATGACACCTTTTTGCTCCCAGGATAACATTAAAACCTTAACATGGCTTGTAAATAAATCCTTAATATGCAGACACAGCCTGGGCCCCGCCTTATGCCTCTACACTCACCCCTGACTCCAAAGACCAAGGCCTGGGATCCCCATGCTCTGCGTTTTTTTTCTGCCTGGGGAGCAGGGTGGGAAGGAACAGAGGGTGAGCAGGAACTGCTGGGGAGTTCAGACTCCCGGAAGCAGCCCCTGCCTGAGCTGGACGGACAGGAGGGGGTGCAATGCTCTGGCTTCCTCCTGCATCAGCTGAGATCAGGTTGTGAACTGCCTCCCACAGTCCCCACCGGTCCTGAGCTCCCACTGCCCACGTGGTGAGTAGCTTGATGACGCTCCATTCCTCCCCCTGTTTCATTTCGCCACTGCTCTACTAATGTGCCCTGGGATCTGCTCCCATATAAACTTGTATTCAAACCCTCATCTCCTCATCTTCTTGCAACTACACCCCCAGGAGGCTTCTCCTTTCCCTGGACCACAGGCTGGGTCTCTGATCTCAAGTGCTCCTGTTGGACAAACCCAAAACAAGACAGCGATAGCCTAGTTCAATCCCCACTGGGTCACATTTTTATTTATTTTTATTTTTAAGATTTTTACTTATTTATTTGTGTGTGTGTGTGTGAGAGAGAGAGAGAGAGAGAGTGCACAAGCAGAGGGAGAAGCAGGGTCCCCACTGAGCAGGGAGCCCGATGTGGGACTCGATCCTGGGACTCCAGGATCATGACCTGAGCCGAAGGCAGATGCCCAACTGACTGAGCCACCCAGGTGTCCCCTGGGTCACATTTTTAGAGTGAACCTGGGCATTGCTAATAATTTGCTCTCGTCTTGGCAGTAGGAAATTGGGACTGTCCCGGGCAAATGAGAACATTTGGACCCACTCATAAAGCTTGTCTTAGTCTGCACCTGTTTACTGCTGCTGTGTTTTTATCCTCATCATACACTTTAGTCTCAACCACTCTGAAAGAAATCTGCAAACTCCCCTCATAGCACACTGTGTTTCCCAAGACGGTCACAACCATACCTCCCATCCCACCTGTTCCTCTGCAGTGGGAACTTGTCACGAAGCCATCAAGAAGTAGAGTTTGCGTCTCCTTTCCTGGAATCTGGGCTGGAGCCCAGATTTTGGCCAACAACTTGAGGGAAAAGGGATTTGAGTAACTTCTGAGGCAGGGTCTTAGGGATCTCTAGCTTGCACCTTTACTTTTTGGAATGCCCCTTCTAGTGCCTGCCATCATGCAGGGAGGACGTGCGAGCAGCCGTGACGTGGAGCCAGAGTGGGAGAACTGAGGCCTCTGGCCAACAGCCTCCGCTAGACTCCTGGAGCCACGTGGGTGAGGCCACTTTGGATCATCGAGTCATGTTAACACCTCATCGGAGACCACATTAAGCAGAAGAGACATCCAGTCAGGCCACTGCATGCAATTACTGCATGCAATAATGAAGTATTGCTTAAGCCACAAAGTTTTGAGTAGGTTGTTGCAGAGCAACAGAGAATTGGAAAATCCCTCCTCTTTCTGCCCCCTCCGCCAGCCCACTCCTTTGCCCAGACAATTCTAACTTCTTACTCGGGTCTCGGCTTCTATGCCACTTCCTCTGGATGCCTTCCCTGTCTCCTGGACTGGGTGAAGTGCCCTTCCTACTTGCTCCCAAAGGATCCTACACTCCCATCTTCCATTTACCTTGCCACTGTGTCCATCCACTTCTAATTCCTTCCATTGTCTTCTCCTTTCTTCCCGTTAGAACTCAAGCCCTCTAAAGGCAGCAACCGTGCCTGTCTTGAACATCACTGGTGTATCAATGGTGTATAAATGGCTGGCATATGAGAAGTGATCACTACATACTTGCCAAATTATGGCTGAATAAAAATAACTAATGTTTATTACACATACTATGTGGCAGACCCCATGTTTTCTCTTAAACATGTATTATTTTGCTGAATCCTGTGAGGTATGGACCATTAACTATTCCTATTTTACACATAGGGAAACAGAATGTGCAAGATGTTAAGTCACGTTGCAAATTTCATACAGTCTGCAAGTCATAAACTAAGAATGAAAACCCAAGTGTGTGATAGCAAAGTTCTGATCTCAGCTCTAACCCTTATGTATCAATCAGGATAGGCTAGGTTGTGCCACAGTAACAAACAGCCCTATAGTCTCAGTAGCTTAAAAAGAGTTTTCTTCTTTCTTTCTTTTTCTTTCCTTCTTTCTTTCTTTCTTTCTTTCTTTCTTTCTTTCTTTC